>NC_081568.1:19604464-19652899 GCF_022355385.1 Mustela nigripes
TTCCCAGGAGAACAGATTTGTGTTAATGCTATGTATCCCTTATCTAGGCTACTAAAGTTTGTTTCTGTGAGGTCCATACCAGTTCAGCATGAAAACAATTACATACAGATAAAACTAAGAGTTATTTTGAGCCTTCTGAAATTAGAATGAGTACCTAATCATGTTCTTCAAAAATATTCTAGGTGGTGTTGAGTTTTCCGACCTATACAATTTACCATGAGAATCATTCTCCACAGGAGTTAGCTGCTTTAAATTGGCCAATAGTATAAAAATAAATTTAGAGCTTATGTGTATGTTTACTATACTTGTGAATGATAAGCTTGAACCAGATACCTAAGCATGAAATTCAGAGGTGGTCTTTCATAGAGCAGCACACCAAGCAAGCAACAAAAAGCTATTTGGTAGTTCAATGTTGATCATTATGCCCACCATATTAATGAAAAGATATTGAGTCAATGTTTGTTTTCCACCTAAATTACCTGAATTTCAAATTAGGGGTATTTAATATCATCAATAAAGAATTTATGCCATATTATACATGTTGCCTGGAAAATTACAACTATGAAATTTTCTGGACTCTAACTAATATTTTTAAAGAATATTTTCAAAGGCAGACACTTATATTTAGTAGTCAATTTAATGTTATATAAATTCAGAAATAATGCTTACAAATTCTCACACATATAGTTAACTGTCTAGCATGATTTTGATCTTATTATTTTCAACTATATACTATAATTGAATGTAAATAGATATTAAATCGATATACATCAAGCTTCATAGATTTTCCTAAATATGTATACTTAACATTTTAGAAACTATGAACATTAAAAATATTTGATGTTTTTATATCCATATAAACTAGAACTATGTAATATAGTTTATCATTTTAAACTACTTTTTTTCCATGTGTGTCTGGGTGGTTCAGTCAGTTAAGCGTCTGCCTTCAGCTCAGTCATGATCCCAGGGTCCTAGGATAGAGGCTCACATTGGGCTCCCTGCTCAGCAAGGAGCCTGTTTCTTCCCCTCCTGCTCCCCCTGCTTAACTCTCTCTCTCTCTGTCAAATAAATAAACAAAATCTTAAAAAAAAATAAGCAAACTACTTGCTTCCCAGTTTGTTCTTGAGGGTTAATGTTTTTGTATGTCTGCAGCAAGTTTCAGATAACATTAGTTAAGCTCAAAATAAGTTCTAAATTCACTTTTTGTGTCCTATAATAGGTTTTATTAAATTATTAGGTACAATTGAGAATTGAAAATAGACTGAAATATTAAGAAACTGATTAATATAAATTGTAATCAATTTGAATTTTAAAATAACATTTTGAATTAAAATTTTGTGCTTATTTCTCTATATAAAAACTTCTACCTATACAAGAAACATAAATCAACCTCATATACATACAGATAAATGTATATATGCACAAACATATACATACTTACTTATTTTTAGATGACTTAACAAAGATGAGTTTTATTGTTGCTATTTTGCAAATAAATGAATGAAATTTAGATTTGTTAAGCAAAGAAAAATAATTCATTTTAACATAGCAAGCCATTTTTCAAACCAAATTCTGCCTGCTGAGAACATCTGAGTCTTTTCATTATTTCACCTGCCTCTTCTTAAAATCCTATCCGTGTAGTTAAATCTAAGAGGTAATATTTGATTTTGTTACAGATTTGGTTCAAACACTATTGGATCTTATTTCCATCTCAGAGACTGCAGTGTATTAGAATTTATTGCTCACATAAAAAGTACAGGAAATTACTTGAATAGAGATGAGAATCATGGTATTACAGTAATGGGTAGGTGTTTCTAATTCAAAATTTGATAATCTTTTTCACATATACATGTTGGGGCTCTGTAATTAGCTTAATTTCACAAGGAAAATGACATACTAGTTCTTTTTTTTTCCTAAGGAAAAAAAAAAGCAGTTAATTTAACTTTCCTGAACTTTTAAAAAATAGATTAAAACTATTTCTTACTCTTAAAATATTTCTTACTTCTTTTTTTCCTTCTCCTGTCCTACCCTTCCCTCCCCTCTTCCACTCTCCTCTCTTACTTTCTCCCCAGTTAGATATCAGCAAGAGACTTTTGATGTGTTTCTACATTTAAAATGTTTGGGAGCGATTCTAAGCTGTTACTGAGTGTTAATTTATACGATTGAATAGCTTCCAAATAGCCCGGCAGACATGACTGAATTTATTTCAGTATTGGGAGAAATTATATTTTTTGTCCTAAGACTCTAAAGAGGAATATAATGGTGAATAATTAAGTGCAGAACATGGTCTATAGTTAGTAAATCAATTTATGGACTGCTTCTTGTTCCCTAAATTGAATCTGCTATGTAAATATAAAGTGTTTTTCTTAAAGGCTTAAAATCAGAGGTTAAAAAATAATAGTCATGATTTAAAGTAAAACGTAGGAGGCATGTCAGCACTGTTCAAATCACTCAAATATATTTTAGTACTGTTTATTTCAAATTCATGACAGACAGAATATTATTAAAAATATCTTCAAATCCTGCCCTACTTTCTGGACCAACTTGCTTAAAAAAAAAAATCGATGTTAGGCTATCTCTTCAGGGGGAAACATATATAATCTCCTCATTTTGAATAATTCTCTTTTTTCCCTTGGGTTTGTGGGAGGGGTGGAATCAGTATATTGATTCACAAAGTTTTTCCTAATAAGCCAACTGTTTCCAGTATTGTTAGTGTGAAAAATACACTTGGCTATATGCTTAATACTTGTTTCCTTTCTTTTACAGAGAGCTACCCCTCCCTCCCCGTTTGCCCACACCCTTCACTCCATTGTCCCCAGTGGTGGGATGAATTTTCATTAGGTTAATAATAATCATGGTCATTCCTTTCCCAGTGCTAGAGATTCGTTCAGGAATGAGCATATAATGCCATTCTGACCAAAGAACACAAAATGGAATTTTAGGGAAATCTCTAGGAAAATTTTCCACTTTGGTACCAAGGCCAAATTGCTGAGGGAGGCAGAACAGAAGATGAAAAACTCCTATGTAGTGGATGGCTTTAAATGCCTCTGCATTAACCTCTCTAAATAGTCAGACCTTCAGATTTTGAGGTGAGCTAATGAACATCTGACTTCAAACCATTTGGAATTGGGATATTAATACTAACAACTATCAGTATTTTAGTTGATACTATTAGTCAGAAACTGTTGTGTACACTTGGGTCCATGTAGGGTCATGTTGCTTAACTGTAATAAATATAAACTATTGCAATCACATTAAATTATGTTGAAACTTAAAGCAATGGTATTCTCCCTGATATGAGGAAGTGGTGATGCAACATGGGGGCTTAAGTGGGTAGAAGAAGAATTAATAAAAAAAAGTTTTTAAACTATATTTACTCCAGGAGTGCCTGGGTGACTCAGCTGGGTAAGCATTTGACTCTCAATTTCAGCTTAGGTCATGATCTCAGGATTATGAGATAGAACCTCACATCTGGCTCCTCACTCTGTGGGGAATCTGCTTCGGATTCTCTTCTCTCTCTCCCTCTGCTCCCTCCCTGTACTCTCTCTCTCTTTTAAATACATAAATATTTAAAATAAACAAACAAACAAACAAACTGTATTTACTCCAGAGGCCAATGTCTTCTAATGAAAAAAAAAAATTATAAAGCTTATGGGTTTTGGTGATTATCCTTGATTATGGAGTAAAGTTGTCAGGTTTGCTTTGTTTTGTCATTATTTGCTTAAAGTAATAGAGTAAAAAATATTTTTACTTAATAAATGAGTCACAAAACAACTTTTTTATTAAATTAAAATGATCTAAAATATCAGTGAATCTACAAAGAGTACATGATGTGAGTTGGGAATAAAGTGTAACTTAGTAACCTTTTTTATTAGTTTTTTAAGTTGTACTTCTCCGATCAGAGACCATCAAATTGCTCCTGGAGTTTAGATCAATAAAAGTCTTCAGGTGGCTGTCACAAAAGTGAAGACGTAAAAAAGTATTTTTTTTCCTCTGAATTTTTTTGTAGAGCTATTTCAACATTCCACTTGACTTTAGCTTAAAAAAAAATGGCCTATAAAAATTGCTTTTTAATATTACAGAAGGAAATGCCACTAAAAAGGCTACATTTCCAAAGACAGCCTCTGAAAATGACCTATGTCCTATGTGCAAAAAGTAATCACCCTCTTTTCTTCAGTGAAGAATTTGATTAATTCTCAAAGTTTTATAATCTTTATTTTTATATTACCCACTGTATTCATGGCTCTATTCTAAAAAATCAGGATGGTGTTCTGAAACTGATAGCTGACATTTACTTGAATGAAAAGAGGCATCATTTAGTCTGAACTTTCATTTTGATCTTTCCATACCCTGATTCCATTCCGCACACTTTTTTTCTCCTTCTTCATAGACTCACACAGTATTCCCTGAACAAGCTCATTTTTAAGTGACTCATCTAAGAAATAAAATTTATGTATACCCTGGGTATCCAGAATATAAACACTGTAATATTAACTTTTTTTTTAACCTACCAGCAGGGTGATTATAACTAAAGATCTAGTGCATGCATTTAGATCCTGTGACATTCTGCACTTATGAGATGTAGCTTAATATGAATGAAGTTTGTGAAGCCTGAAGGTTAAAGTGACATTTAGGTGCCAGATACAGTCTATGAGTGCTGTATTCATATGAAAAAAGATGAAGTAAATAATGGTTTTAAAAAAGGATGGTCAAGCTCTATAGCTTCTTCCGCTATACTTTAATATGTATAACAGCCTTCAGTGTTTCCATCTAGACATAAAGTCAATAAGTATATAACTACTACTAATACAATAATTTTCCATAGCAGAGATCTATAATTCAACAACTGACTCATCTATTTAGAGGAATAACTGGCAGACTCTGAAGCCCTTGACAGATATCTGTGACTTTAATTAGGCACCTGATTGAAGGAATTTAATGAGGTTCGCAAAGTATTTTGGACCCAGTAAGTTTAAAATGTAGATATCTAATTTTTCTTAAGTCTCCACTTTTGATACACAAAATTACAAATCATTGCTACATAATTTCTTATTCTTGTGGCAAAAGACTGGTATATCCAAAAGAATTTAAAGACTGGAAGTTCAGAGAGAATTTTATGCTACATCTTACATTGTTACTGAATTTCTGCTTCTTTTTGTTGTGATAGCTACTTTTAGTTTATTTATTTTCACACATTTGTTTTTATATGTACTATTCACTGAATGACGATACTTAATAGAGTTAAAATGAGGTAAAAATGTGATTTATACTTGCAACAGTTAAATATAGAGAAAAAATTACTATAAATATAGGCAATATTATTACAACATAATGATAGACATAGGAAAGAAACTTCAACATAGGTCTAATTATCATTATAGTCATTATTATAATGCCCACTTTTCATTGTGTAAAATAACCTTCAACAACTTTAATTTGTAAAATAACTCAAATTAGTTATTTTGCTCTATGCAAGTGCTAAATTACTTTCAGTATGAATCACAGTAGAGTTCTGGAGGCTCTTTCTCTATTCTGGGTGTCTGATTTGAAATTCCTCATTAATCAGTGGGTCCATTCATTTTAAGATATACCCTTGCAACTACTTAAATTCTGGAAGTTTGGTGAAAATCATGAATTCTTTGTTTCCTTAATTCTCTTAAAAAAGCAACTTCCCTCAGCCCCTAAGTCATATCCTAGGAATTTTGTTTCTTTTTCTTTTTTTTTTTTTTTTAAGATTTTATTTATTTATTTGACAGAGAGAGATCACAAGTAGGCAGAGAGGCAGGCAGAGAGAGAGAGAGGAGGAAGCAGGCTCCCTGCTGAGCAGAGAGCCCGATGTGGGGCTCAATCCCAGGACCCTGAGATCATGACCTGAGCCGAAGGCAGCGGCTTAACCCACTGAGCCACCCAGGCGCCCCTAGGAATTTTGTTTCTTATATTTCCAGCACTCTCACATTCTGCCATCTCTCACATTCTGCCTTCACCCATCTCAGTCCTTATAAGGGCAGAAATATCATCCTTATTATTCACTATTGTTCCTATTACTCATTTTTTTTTTTAAGATTTTATTTATTTATTTGAGAGAGAGACAGTGAGAGAGAGCATGAGCGAGGAGAAGGTCAGAGGGAGAAGCAGACTCCTCATGGAGCTGGGAGCCCGATGCGGGACCCGATCCCGGGACTCCGGGATCATGACTTGAGCCGAAGGCAGTCGTCCAACCAACTGAGCCACCCAGGCGTCCCATTCCTATTACTCATTTTTAAAAGGCTCACGAATCATAGATTTTTCAATGACTATATGTTGCATAAATTACACATTAGGAAACTGGGGAATGTGTATCCCATATTAGGCATAACTTTTTGAAAAGATATATATTCATGTTCTCCAATATTTATGACCTAAAGTATTTGTCCTATAGTTTATAGTTATTCAAATTCTCTAAGCTTAATGGCATACTTAAAACTTGACTTAATTACATTCATTTTGATTATATTATTATAATTTGCAAAGATCCAAATGTTTTTGAATAAATGTTTCCAGATGTTGATCCTTATAGGGTGCATTTTTTATCCTCACCCTTGTCCCTTTAAATGTGTTTTGCATATGTTAGAAGTTTAACTGGTATATTTCAGGAGTATTAAAAGAGCAATATACAGTGAAATAGTAAAAAATGGTTTATAATCACCCCATAGCCCCAAATTATGTTTATTTTATTTTTTTAAATCCAGTTTCCTGTTTTTATTTTAATTTTTAATTTAAATTCTAGTTAGTTAACACATGTGGTAAAATTGGTTTCAGGTATAGAACTTAGTGGTTCCCAAATTACATTTAAATGAAAACTATAACACTAGAAAATACAATGTCCCTAAACTCTCCTCTATGGTTTTACTGGAAAAATGGAATACCTGACTGAGGTATTTTTAAACAAGAAGAATGATACCCTTCAACATATATTTATTCAGTACTCAAGTCAATTCTTATATGAAAATATAAATCCATTCTTGTTTTTCCATGTTTTAGAATGAAGACTTCCACATTATATTGGAAAGGTTATCATAATCTTCCAAATTTCTCCTGACTTAGTGCATGAGTTTTGTTCAGCCACTTTTAAAAAGTTAACTAAATCTCTTGTCAAGTAGAAATCTCAGAGTCTTGATAAAGTGAGCTTACAAAAAAACAAAGAACATTCTAAACATATGTTGAGCCAACTATTCCACTCTCACTAAACCAAAAGTCTTTATTTTCTATATTAACTGTGGCATATAATATTTTAATTAATGATTTTTATAAAATTGAAGAATTCTATTTCTTACAGCATGTAATAATGACCTTAACAGCCATAAGTAAAGTTTTCAAACAGAACTCTCTTTTAAAAAATTCAATTGATACCACAGTTACAGATAGCTATCTGAAGTAATATATCAAGAAACATGATAAATAGCAATACATTATATTGAGGAAGTTGTCTTATGGTCTGTCACAGAGGTCATTCTTTACTTCCTCTGATTTAATATCCTGTTTAGCATTTTAATTAAGAATTTTAGAAGAGCAAGTAAATGGAATATTAATAAGGTTCTCATATGATACAAAATAGAAAGGTGTTACAAACTATATAAAAAACAAAGAAATAATATAAACAGACATGATGAGGTTAGTAGCAGGGATAGTATAGAACAAAATGAAATACATTTATAGAAAAGATGAGTTAATGTGTAATTTACAATTGGACGTGCTAACTTTTCAAAAAAGAAAAAAAGTTTAGATGAAGAACAGGAACAAAGGGAAAAAAAGGTGCGTGGGAAATGCTTGGACATATTGTAATACTGTAGCTTACACAAAGATGTTACTTGGATTCAATTACAGAAATTAAGATCTAAAGCAGTGAATGCAATACTAAGTCCAACTCAACGTTTGCAAGATACAAGTTAAGATCCACATATATTTGTTAAAAAATTAAAATATATGAACAAGATAAGACACTAAATAGTGTTTAATTCCCCTACTTTGAAAATTTATCTTTATAGTCACTTTAAAAGTCAGGTATAAACTTCTAATTCTCACTTTTAAGAATTGTCTTGGAACATGATGGTATGAGGAAGGCTAGCAGCCTAAGCCCTGCAGCCTCTAGCACTATACTGAACAAAAAGGGGCGTTGAGCTCACCTTTGTGGAGATCCCCACCCACATATTCTAGCACTTTACAAATTAGCAGCTGCATGACCTTTTCTCAGGCCTAGGGATGAACCTAGTAATATGTAACATGTTCCTCCCTCAGGACAACATATCTTTGGACAAAGTCAAAATGATTCCAGTCGTTCATCAGCTCAGTGTAGTGGTAAGAAGTCCAATGTCCTGAGAACCAGACCATAGTCTACAGAAGTGACATAAGATCAGGTGTATAAGAACTCTAGGTTCATAAATGCCTTAACTAATGGTAAGAGATAGGAAAGGGCCTAAGAGATAAGGAAAGGGCCAGAATATTATTCTACATTAGGGCCAAGCAAATTATCTCTCTTTCCAGCATTTGAAAATTGTACTGTGTGATACAATAAAATACATAAAAGACACCATTATTGCAGCATTAAACTACTCAGTTATTAAAAGCAAGATATTAAGAATTATAGAATGACAGATTCTGTAGGACCACCTATCTATAATGCAATGGCAGGAACACATATCTTTAATGGATTACAATTGAGAAAGCTGAAAATCTGTGGTTCTAATTTAATAGCCCATAGTCACAGTGTCTTAGCTAGGCTTCCTGGAAGCAGAGCCTAACATGGGGATTTAGGTGCACATGCTTTGTTGAAGAAATTCTGTAATAATTTTAGGAGAAAGGGAATGAAATAAGCAGAATTGGGTAGTTTAAATTAATCAAGAATGAGATTCAGCTGGAAATTCTTCAAGATGTCTGATTTACCATGAGATGTTCCAGAGCGTGAATGGTCCCACAAATTGGTTTCAGCTTAAGGAGACATGATGGCCTTAGGAATCTCTGTCAGCCAATGACTGACTGTTGATTTCCCCTTGCAGAGAGCATTACCTATATTTAGACAACAGTAAACCTTTGAAAGAAGAGGAAGCTATGAACCATTAAAAGCTAACTTTTGAGGCAGCTGGGATACACTGTCCTAGAAAAATGTATCCAAATGGGACACATGTAGTCTCCACCGTGGTCTACTCACTGTACTATTCAGGCCTGTTTAATTCTCATATTTGATTCATTCCATCTAGGCTAATGGTTGGATCATAATTTCTAGGAAAATTTACAGCAGAAGGATGAGTGCAGTGAATGGTGGCCCAGTGATACAGGTGGTCTAAAGATGTAAGAGAATAAGTGATAATCATCTACTTCTTTTTTTACCCAGTCAAGGCTCCTGCTACCCTTAATCCAGTACTTCTCTGGGGCTATGTGGTTTTCCGGTTGGGACTCTGATCCTTAAGGGTTCTGAGACCTAGTTACTGGATATTTATCACATTGCATCTTTTTACTGACCCATTTACAGTTGAAACTACACAGGAATACCAAAAATAACCAGAGGATCTCCTGATTGCCAAGTACACTTTGATTTTCCCTTCCTATGGAACACAGCTCTCATGATGATCAGAGTTAATTGCCTTTACTAGTATGGTGACTTCCTTCTGCACCTAATGATCAACTGCTTCAAAGAGCCCAAAGTCACCAGGCAGAAGTTATAACTTGAAGTCTAGTGATAGTTGTAGTGTAACATCTTGCGGAAGCAATCTACTGTAGACTAGAACAGGGAAGCAAAGATTCTTCCATTGGTAACTGGGATTGATAGTAAATGAGACCACTGCTGTTTCTGTTCCTTAATTTCCAGACTCATGTAATCCATCTGTTGGAAACAAAGCACTATGTTATAGCCATTGGCTTAAGGATTATTCTACATTCTGAACTAGATAGTCTCAACCTCTCAGAAATCACCTGCAAACTGCTACTTCAGCTGTTTTCTCAAGCTGTTAATGTAAGGCAATTTCAAGACAGTAAAGTTCTGTGGCTGAATAATGGTCATGACCATGCTACTGTAGCACTTTTACCAAAACGTGTCCTTAGTTTTGGGATATGTTATGTATAGGATATCTCACATGGGTAGATCAGATACATTCCAAGTCTTTAAATAGTGGGGCTGGCTGAGCCACAGCATAGAAGGAAAACTAAGCCATTTCTAGAATATGTGACAGTTCCATTCAGGATGAATCATTACCTTTCCAGATTCTAAAGAGTTTATTACCCAAAATGTCAACAAATTACTAATTTTCTCTGACTTGAGAGATTGTGCTGTATTGTGGACTCATCATTATTCTGTTACTGACAGACCAAATATGCAGTAGTAGGAAGAGCTAGATCACTCTGGTGTGAAAGATCCCAAGCTGCCGGACCACACATAACCTCCACCTACACTACCATAACTATTTCTTGATAATCTGAGCACTGAAATGCCCAAACACAAAGGCTGGATGACATTTAATAGCATTTAATTGAATAAGGTATCCTATGCACTTGGTAGTTTACTACCTTTTCTGAAATAGATACCCTCTGATGGGCATTATCTTGCAAGGCAAATATTCATAGACTAAGTTATGTCTTATAGGTCCTTCCATATGTCTGTTATGTATCTTTACCTCATGTCAATTCTCTTTCTACACAAAGTGGATGATCAGGTACACTGTCCAAACTCTGACTACTGCACTGCTCACTGCTGTCTTTCAGGAACAAGCCTGTTTAGGACTACAGGGCATAAGTAGTCTGTGATGTGCACATACCTTCCAAAGCTAACCCATCGTAATAACCTTGACATTTTCCTTTCTCCATCAGCTAATATAGAAAATGCCAATACGGTCATAGATGTCATTTGACAAAAAAGCATCAGTACAATTGTGGAAGATGATATCGGATCTTGTTCATTTGTTTTCAGCTTACATGGGGTCTCTGGACCCCCTAAGCCCACTTTTAGATTGACCACTTCTACAATGAATGCCTTCTGGGCTCACCTGAACTTAGACTTGGTTGTCAGTCCTGGCTGGGTGGTAAATTAATGTAAAATTTCTAGGAGGGACTAGTGAGAGGTACTTTTCAAAAGGATTAGTGTGCAAGTCTCCTGCTAGGTCTTTTTATTGATTTTACCAATTTCACTTCTTAGCGCAGATGCCTCTAACACCATGGGATTAATTTATTCACAAGACTCAAGTGGCAAGTCTGCTTGCACTATGGTGTTCACCTGCAGCAGAGACCTTAATGCTCAGAGCCACATTCAAAATAATCAAGTTTCCATGCAACTTGATAAATGGATCATTAGTTTCAGAGCTTCCTTCCAAGCATTAAATATACGGTCTGTAAACCTCAAAAAAGTCTACCATGTGGTGCGTTTTATTCAAAGTAGTAGGAAGTACAAATTGTCCTATCTTGTGTTTAACTTTGCAAGGGATATCTCAATGTGCCACAAAAATATTAAAACCCCTAAAGTTATGACATCTGTGTCAGACCCGTTGGTATTTTTATGGTTAATATTATACCAAACCTCCAACACTTGGATATTCTGCAGAACATCACATTGTTCCTCTATATTGGTAACATAATGTATTTAAACTTGATTAGAGGAAGTGGAAAGTATTTCAGATGCTTTGGTAAGAAACACACATGCAGACACATACACACACACATCAGCATAATCCCCTGGACAAGACAGCTCTTAGTTAATTAATTCAGTAGGAATTTTTAGTAACTTTTTTGGTGAAGGGTGCAACTCTGAGATTTCATTAGCTATCAGTCACAACAAGCAGCTGGAGGATGGGCGTACTGGGCCGATAAAGAGGAAGTACAGTGTCAATAGTATGTACTTTTCATGGGTAAATAATTAGGGATCCTGAGCTGGGCTCTAATTATTCTTTCTCAAACCATTACTCTACTGTATTATGTATGTGATGTGTGTTTATGTGTCTGTCTTCTGAGCATGTATTAAAGATTTTGTCCATTTTTTGTTCATTTCATGTACCAATAACATTAAACAAGAGTGACCTAGGAGAAAAATGGCATGGTTTTATTTTTTATAAGTTTACTTTTTCTCTCTTTATGTAAAAGACATCTGGGGGATGTCTGACAGGGCTGACGTGGTATCTATCTGGAACCAGGCTTCCTTGGCATATTAAGCTACAAAATGGTGTATATCTATTGAGTTTGATCTTCCTTTTAGAACTTTTATGTAAGTCCTTCCCACAACTTCTTCATGTGATGTCAGAACTCTGTTCCCTGCTCACTCTACCTTGAAAAATTCTGGGAGAGAGAGAAAAAAAAATATATATATATACACACACACACACAATTTTTATATTATATATATTTTATATAGTATATTATTATATTACATAATTATATATAATAATATATATCAAATTTAGATATATTTATATATAAATATATGTGTGCATGTGTGTGTGTGTCTGTGTGTATATATATATGTATACATGTATATATAAAATTAAGTCTGTACATTTCCACAGCCAGCAGATGTAGAAAGAAGTCAACAGTAAAAGGAGATTGATTTAGGCAAGCAATTAGCGATCATTTAAAAGCTCATGTGTATATATGTGATTGCATTGTTCAAAGGCAAACATTTTATATATATATATGTATATACATATATATATACAAACAAAAAATACAAAAAACACTAAAGTTTTTTATAGAAACTGACATTTTCCAGTTTTCTGTGATTTTAAACAATTTTCTTAAAATGAGATTGCCACTGTTGCTATAGATTTAACAACCATAGACGTTTATTGTTTATTGTTTCACTTTTAAAAGATAAGAGTTATTTTATAATCATGCCCTCAACTTCAGCATTCTCTTCTGTTTTGTTATTCACTCTTCTTAGCTCTTCTGTTGATTCTTTTTTTAACTTTATTAGGATGTCATTGATCAATTACACTATTTATAGGCAAATATTTGGCAAGGTTTGACATATGTTTGAAATCATATGCCAGAGAAATCATCAAAATCAAAATAATAAGTCTATCTATCAGCTTCTAAAATTAACTTGTGGTCCCTTTAAACCCTCCTTCTAACCCTCATATAACTTCATGTCCCCAAGCAACACTGATCTGCTTTCTGTCATCAGAGATCGTTTCCATTTGCTAAAAATTTAAATGAATAGAATCATATAGCATGTGCTTTTTTTTCTTTGCCTGGCTTCTTTCAGTACAATTATTTTGAAGTCCACCCATGATTTTTCATCGATAGTTCAGTTGTTTTCACGGCTAATAGTATCCCATTGTTGAGATGACACAATAATTTGTAATCTGTGTTTCCATTAACCTGCTGATGAACACTTGGGTTTGGGATATTACATATTGCATTACTATGTAATCTTTGTAAGGACATATGCTTTTGTTTATTTTGGATATATTTTGTCAGAATTATCCCTAAGTATAATATAAATTTTAACACTATTTTAAATGGTATTGTATCTTATTGTAATTTCTGCTTATTAATATATAGAAATGTATTCTTATTTCTTTCTTTCAAGTACTAGCAGCAGCCTCCAGGATAATGTTTAAGAACTGGGGAGGGGAGACATTCTTTCCTTGATCCTGAAACTATTCAGCCTTTCACAATTATGTCCAATGTTACCACTAAGTTTTCAACACTTGCCCCTTGTATTCCAAATTTTGCTGAGAGTTTTTATCAGTAATGGATGATGAATTTTGTTAAATGATTTCTGTACTAGGCTACTGAGACAAATCTAGGCATAAAAGAGATCTATTTCAAGGAACTGGTTTATGAGGTTGTGAGGGCTGGAAAGTCCATTTTCCGTAAGGCAAGCTGGCAGCACCGAGACTCTCTGACAGGTATTGATGCTGCCGTCCTGAGGCAGGATTTCTTTTTCTTCAAGAAAACTTTAGTTTTGCTGTTAAGGTCTTTCAACTTATTAGATGAAGACCTGGATTATCAAAGAAAATGCCCTTTATTTAAAGTCAACAGACTGTAGATGCTACCCTTACCTATAAATATCTTCAGATATACACCTATAATAGCATTTACATAAATGACTGGTAACTGTAGTCCAACCAAATTGATACCAAAAACTGTCAAACACATTGACCAAATACATTCAAATATGGGACTTTTTCTTTTATGGTTGATCCCTAACTTGGAAATGATTGTCCCATAAGGTAAAATCCAAATTCCTCAGCTTGGTTATTGAGACACAATCAAGAATTCCCTGTATACTCATACTTTGCCTTGTGCCTTTGTCCTTGGCATTCCACTTACCACAATGGCTCCATTCTATTATATAATTTATTACAAGTCCCTTAGCTCAGCATATTAGAGATTAATTTGTCCCTCCTTTTAATTGTTATAACACATACTACCCTACACCTTAGGAATGTAATATATATATATATATAAAATATGTAGATGTTTATATATAATAATATATAATATATATTATATATATTAAATGAATAGAATATATATATTATTATATATTATATATATTATATATAATATATATAATATATAATATTTATATATAATAATATATATAATATATAATAATATATATTATATATCTATATTACATGTTTTATATATATATAAAACATAGATATAATCTACCAAATATACTTATGCATATTTATATCCAGTTATAATTCCTCTGCAGGGCAAGGGTGTGGCTTATACAGGTTGTATCCTCCACTTTCCATACCAAGTAAAGGCATACAGTAGATAATTTCAAAATAATTATGATATTAAAACATAATAACAAAATAATTTTGTAATTAAAACATTTATGTTATTAAAATAATGTAACTTGACAGAATGCCTTTAGCTAAAATTTTATTCTGATAAAGAAATTACCAAAATCAAAATGAACTATTTTTAATTTATTTTTATTTATTTATTTTTCAAATATTTTATTTATTTATTTAACAGAGAGAGAGACAGAGAGACCACATTGAGGCAGAGAGGCAGACAGAGAGAGGAGGAAGCAGGCTCCCCGCTGAGCAGAGAGCCCGATGTGGGGCTCAGTCCCAGGACCCTGAGATCATGACCCAAGCTGAAGGCAGAGGTTTAACCCACTGAGCCACCCAGGTGCCCCAAAATGAACTATTTTTTTATATATTTTATTTATTCACCCAAGAGAGGGACAGAGTACACAAATAAGGGGAGAGTCAGAGAGGGGGAGAAGCAGGCACCCCCACTGAGCCAGCCAGGATGAGCCTGATGTGGAATTGAATCCCAGGATGCAGAGATCATGACCTGAGCCAAAGGCATACGCCCAACCACCTGAGCCACCCAAGTGCCCCTATTTTTTATTGTTTTTAAAATTTTTTATTTAAATTTGAGTTAGTTAACATATACAGCAATATTGGTTTCAGAAGTAGAATTCAGTGATTCATCTCTTACATACAACACTCCGTCCTCATCACCAGTGTCCTCTTTAATACCCAGCACCCGTCTAACCATCCCCCAGCCACCTCCTTTCATCAACCCTGTTCGTACAATGACCTATTTCTAAACACAATGCTCTCAAATAGAACAGAGCATTATTATTGCCTGCCTTATCTTTTCTTCTTCATGGGATCACACAGAGATGTTTTGTGTAGCTCTGCCAGTGTCCAATTGATAAGACCTAATGAAATGGACAAAACGAAAAAAAAAAAAAAAAAAGAAATGGACAAATGTATTTGAATGATGCAAGAAAAGCCCAGAAATTTGCTGTACATTTATTGACCATATAAGAGCGCTTATTTCTCTGATCTCTATTCTATTCCATTAACATATGTGTCTATTACTGTGCCAGTACCATACTGTTTTACTACAGCTTTCCAGCGTATCTTGAAATCTGGAATTGTGATACTCCAGCTTTGTTGTTCTTTATCAAGATAGCTTTGGGTACTTGGGGTCTTTTGTAAGTGCATAAAAATTTCAGGATTATTTTTTCTAGTTCTGTGAAAAATACTATTGGTATTTTGATAAGGATTACTTTGCTGTATAATGGTGGGGACATTTTAACGATGTTAATTTTTCCAAACCATGAGCATGGTATGTTTTTACATTTATTTGTATTGTCTTCAATTTTTCTTATCAATGGTTCATAGTTCTCAAAGTACACATCTTTCACTCCTGGATTAAGTTTATTCCTTGTTTGTTTGCTTGTTTGTTTTGATGCAAAAAACCCTAAATATACTCCACCAAAAAATTATTAGAAGTGATAACTAAACATATGCTTTTCATACAATTGAGTAATTATGCTCCTTGATATCCACCCAAAGAAGCTAAAAATTTAAGTCCATAGAAACACCTGCACATGTATGTTAATAGCAGCTTTATTCATAACTGTCAAAACTTGGAAGCAATCAAAATGTCTTTCAGTAGATGAAATTATAAATAAGCTATGGTAGATCCAGACAATGGGAAATTATTTAGCACATAAAAAAATAAAATAAATAAAAATAAAAGAGCTATCAGGTCATGAAAAGACATGGACAAATCCTAAATGCATAGTAGTAGATATAAGAGGGCACTCTGTAAAGGCTGTGTCCTGTATGATTACAACAATATGACATTCTAGAAAAGGCAAAACTATGGAGACAATAAAAAGATCAGTGGTTGCCAAGAGTTAGGGAGAGGGAGAGATGAAGAGGCAGAGCACAGAGGATTTTTAGGACAGTGAAAATACTCCATGCACTACTGTAATGATGGACACAGGCCACTGTATATTTGCCCAAATCCATAGAATGTACAATACTAAGAGTAAACCTAAAGGTAAACTATGGACTTTAGGTGATAATAATGTGTCAATGTAGGTTCATCAATTGTAAAACATGCACCATCCTGGTAAGTGATCCTGATAATGGGGGAGGCTATGCATGTGTTGGGGTAGAGGAGTACATGGGAAGTCTCTACCTTTTCTTAAATTTGGCTAGAAACCTAAAACTACTTTAAAAAATATATAGTCTTAACAAAAAAGCATTATCAAGCCTAAAGTTAAATTTCTTTTTTTAAATAGTGGTAAAATATAATTATAAATATTAGAAATTGAGAAGGCAGGTATGTCTTGTATTGCAGAGAAAATTATAAAGTGAAATGTTACCCTTCTGTCTGGTTAGACTATTATATGATTTTTTTAAAAAAAATTAGATGAAAAAGTTCCCAGCAAAGTTTACTTCGGTTTTAAATATCAATTATTAGTTGATTCTATGTACTTACACATGACAGCTTCTATATACAATTAATTAAAATATGCTTATAATTTCCTGTGACAGCCAAGCTGTTACTAAAATCATGTTCATGTATATATAAATGTAGGTGTAAATCTTTTAAAATTAGGATAAGTGTTTCTTTTCAGGATATGTGATTAGTTACAAAATGAAGAAATATAAAATATAAGGATATATTTTTAGACTCAGTTTAATGTAAGAGAGAGCTTCTCTATACTAATAAACTTTAACATAAAAATTAAAAGTTTATGCCTATGAAAACTTTTTTACCAAGCTCTTCAAATAGAAATGACTAATTAATGAACATTTTAAGTAAAGTTTTACTGAAAAAATACTTTTTCAGCTGATATATAAGGAGAATCAATTAACAGCAGACATGTATATCATTATAACAATTGTAATAATATTTGATTTTTTGATGGCATTGCTTATAGGTCTCATTTTAACTTAAATGATCTTGCTTTCAAACGCTGATCATTCCAAATTTCATTAATGATTGTAAAACTCATTTATAGCAGAAATTATCTTTATAGAATATCAAATAATGAAAAATAATGCAGAATTTATGCTTTTACTTCAAAAATTAATTTGAATAATCAATGAATTGCATAAATTGAAATAAATTAAAATATTATATATACATAACCATATGTTTTTTCACACTTCAAAAAAAATAAAAAATATTTAAACACAAACTACTTCAAAATTCTAAACTCACATAGTATTAAATTAAAAAGAAGATGGATCTTTCATTTTCGTTAAGTTTTACTTTTGGTGTAGTTCTTGTTCGCCTTTATTCAGTTACTTAAAAAAAAGATATATACACGGGGCGCCTGGGTGGCTCAGTGGGTTAAGCCGCTGCCTTCGGCTCAGGTCATGATCTCAGGGTCCTGGGATCGAGCCCCACATCGGGCTCTCTGCTCAGCAGGGAGCCTGCTTCCTTCTCTCTCTCTCTCTGCCTGCCTCTCAGTGTACTTGTAATTTCTCTCTGTCAAATAAATAAATAAAATCTTTAAAAAAAAAAAAAAAAAAAAGATATATACATATATATTTACATTTATACATTATCTATCAGCTATCTATCTGATTAAGGTTTTACAATGATAAAAAACACTTAAAATGAGAGCTAACCACTTAACAAAACTTTAAGTGTACAAGCATTATCACTGGCTATAGGTACAGTGTCATACAGCAGATCTCTAGAGCTTATTTATGTTTCTTAATTGAAAAATCTATACACATTGAGTAATAATTTCCCATTTTCTCCTCCCTCCCCCTGTCCCAGACTCTGGTAACCTTCAATTCAGTCTTTAATTTTATGAATTTGATTTTTTCAGATACCTCATGTAAGTGGAATTATGCAGTACAAGCCTCTGTCTGGCCTACTTCACTTAGCATTATATTCTCAGGGATGTTTGGTCTTTATTTTTAAAGAATCTTACCTTAAATTATACATCTATACATATTTGCTATTTGAAGTTAATTGTGTAAAAGGTTACTATTTTAAGTAATAAATAAAATAAAATAAATATAATATATAAAAATAATGAGAGTGTGACTATGTGTTTTTGAAGGAAATAGTCCTGTACTTTGGATGTTTAAAATTATTTGGAAGACAGTGAAATAGATATGATCAGAGAAACAAAATTTTTTTATCTGCAATAGCTATTGGTGTCTGTTTTATTTTGTTTGGATTTTTAGAGGAAAGTGCAAGAGCACCACAAACTTTGAAGAAATTAATAATTGTCAAAAACTTTGCATTTAGGATTCTTAATTTGTATCTTGCTTCTTTTTCACTTAAGCTTTTAACTTTTGTAAGGTACTTAGTTTCTCAGTGTCTGCTTTTCCCTTCTTCTAAAATAAAACTAATTACATATTTATTAACAGCAATCAGGATTGTTGTAAAAATCGCACAAAACCATGCACGTATGTGGAACTCTCACGTAAATATAGATTTATTAAAAACTTTTTATTTAACTGAATTCCTGGTTTCTATTCATTTATAATAACTGACTTAGGAAAGAGGAATGTGGACTCCATGGATTTTTCAATAAAACAGTAAAATAAAGTAAAAGAATGAATGGGTGGGAAAGAGCTGGGCTTCGATGATAGAAAGATACACAGAGTAAAAAGAAAGAAAAGAGCTTTAAGACAATTTTGCAGGCAATGATTCTCATCCTATAAATCTTTATTTCTCTATATGACTTGAAAAGAATTCTCCTACATGCCCTTGTTGCCCCATTTCTGTTCAAACCCATTTTCCCTACAGCCACTGCTTTCCCTGAGATTCCTCCTGCCACCTTTCTGGGAAAGAAGTATTGATTGAGTGATCAAGCAAATTCAGTTACATGGCTGTAGTGATCTCATTTCACAAAAGAGTCTGGAGACAGGAATGTATCCTTAGAGTAAACTTCAGATCACCTAAGAATTTTGAAATCCTGAAATGCCAACCAAAAGAACATTTCCAGGGGAAAGGAAGAGCTAAAAAGGGTAGGAGTCAGAATAATGTCGAAAGCCAGAAAAAAAAAAAAAAAAAATACTCAGCCCTGAGAGACAGACTGGATGAAGAGGAAGAGTAACTAGTGTTTTTAAACTTCTTCCGCATGTTTCCAGTGTTAGGAACAAGGCATGCTATAGGATTCAAGATATTTATAAAAGTGAAACCATGACACGATTTGTTTATCCTTTTCCTCTTCCATCCTTATCTTTGTCTTAGGTCAAGCCCTTCAGAGAATTCATTTCTAAAATCTTCTTGGCAATAAGTATAATGCCTTAAACACGAAGATTTTTAATTTAATTTTTATTTAAATTTGAGTTGGTTAACATACAGAGCAATATTTGTTTCAGGAGTAGAATTCAGGGATGCATCACTTACATACACACCCAGTGTTTATCACAAGTGTCGTCCTTAATACCATCAGGCATCCCGCCCATCCTCCTTCACCGCCCTCCCTCCATCACCCATCAGTTTGTTCTCTGTTATTAAGAGTCTCTTATGGTTTCTTTCCCTCTTTCTCCTTTTTTCTTTTTTTTCCTCCTTCCTCTATGTTCGTATTTTTTTTTCTTAAATTCCACATGTGAAGGAAATCATACAGTTTTTGTCATTCTGACTGATGTATTTCATTTAGCAGAATTCACTCTAGTTCCAGTCATGTAATTGCAAATGATAAGATTTCATTGTTTTTGATGGCTCAGTAATATTCCATTGCATATATACCACTTCTTTATCTATCATCAGTTCATGGACACTTGGGCTCTTTCCTCATTTTGGCTATTGTTGATAATGCTGCTATAAATACTGGGGTGCATGTACCTCTCCAAATCTTTATTTATTTTTTTTTAAAGATTTTATTTATTTATTCGACAGAGAGAGATCACAAGTAGGCAGAGAGGAAGGCAGAGAGAGAGGAGGAAGCAAGCTCCCTGCTGAGCAGAGAGCCCGATGCGGGACTCGATCCCAGGACCCTGAGATCATGACCTGAGCCGAAGGCAGCGGCTTAACCCACTGAGCCACCCAGGCGCCCCAAATCTTTATTTTTGTATCCTTTGTATACCTAGCAGAGAAATTGCTGGATTATAGGGTGGTTTTATTTTTAACTTTTTGAGGAACCTCCATACTGTTCTCCAGAGTGTTCTCCAGAGTAGCTGTACAAGTAGGCATCCCCACCAACAGTGTAAGAGGGTTCCCCTTTCTCCATATCCTCAGAAACCCCTGTCATTTCTGGGGTTGTTAATTTCTGACATGTGTGAGGTTTTATCTCATCATGGCTTTGATTAGTATTTCCCTGATGATGACTTATATTGAGCATTTTTTTTTTTTTTAGAAGTTGACACAAAAATCTTTGTCTTAACGTTAAAAGAAAGAATCACATGTTCATCCTGACGGCTTTCCCAGGCTTGGCCACCCAATAAGTTACACGCACACGAAGTGAGGGATCAGTTCCTTGGTTTCTTTTTCTGCTGCTTTGTTATTGGTGTATAGAAATGCAACAGATTTCTATATGTTAATTTTATATCTTGTGACTTTGCTGAATTGATTTATCAGTTCTAGAAGTTTTTTGGTGGAGTCTTTCAAGTTTTCAACATAGAGTATCATGTCATTTGTAAATAGAGTTTGACTTCTTCCTTGCCAATCTGGATGTCTTTTATAACTTTTTGTTGTCTGATTGCTGAGGGTAAGACTGACAGTACTATATTAAATAGTAAGGGTGAGAGTGGACAACCTTGTTTTGTTCCTGACTGTAGGGGAAAGGCTCTCAGTTCTTTCCCATTGAGGATGGTATTAGCTGTGAGTCTTTTGCATATGGCCTTTATGATATTGAGATATGTTTCATCAATCCCTACTATATTGAGGGTTTTTATCAAGAATGGATGCTATACTTTGTCAAATGCTTTTTCCGCATCTGTTGGGAGGATCATATAATTTTTATTCTTTCTTTTATTAATGCAGTGTATCACACTGATTGATTTGCAAATATTGAACCACCACAGTAATAAATCCCACTTGATCATGGTGAATAATTCTTTTAATGCACTGTTGAATTCAATTTGTTAGTATCTTGAGAATTTTTACATCCATGTTCACCAGGGATATTGGCCTATAATTCTCCTTTTTAGTGAAGTCTTCCTCTGGTTTTAGAATCAAGATAATGCTGGCCTGGTAGGATGAGTTTGGAAGTTATTCTTCCATTTCTATTTTTTGGAGCAATTTGAGAAAAAATAGGTATAAACTCTTCTTTAAATGTCTGGTGGAATGCCCCTGGGAAGCCATCTGGCCCTGGACTTCTGTTTGTAAGGAAATTTTTGAACTGATAAGAACAAATACTACACTTGATCTTAGCCAAAAGGCCAAGAAGCGATTGATTACTGATTAAATTTCTATTCTGGTTATGGATCTGTTCAAATTTTCTATTTCTTCCTGTTTCAGTTTTGATAGTTTGTATGTTTCTAGGAATTTTTTTTTTAATTTTCCAGATTGTCCAGTTTGTTGGCATATAATATTTCACAAGATTCTTTCATAATTATATGTATTTCTGCGGTGTTAGTTGTGATCATTCCTTTTCCATTTGTGGCTTTATTTATTGGGTCTTTTCTTTTTTTGATAAGTCTGACTAGGGGTTTATCAATTTTATCAATTCTTTCAAAGAACCACTCTTAACTTCACTGATCTGTTCTACTGTTTTGTTTTGCTTTGTATATCTTATTTATTTTTGCTTTAATCTTTATTATTTCCCTTCTTCTGTTGGTTTTAAGCTTTTTTGCTCCTCCTTTCTTAACTCCGTTAGGTGTATAGTTAGTTGTATATTTGAGACTTTTCTTGCTTCTTGCAAGGAAGAAGCAGGCCTGTATCACAATATACTGCCCTTTTAGGACTGCTTTTGCTGCATTCCAAAGTTTTTGACTTTCATGTTTTCATTTTCGTTGGCTTCCATGACTTTTTAATTTTGTCTTTAATGTCCTGGTTAATTGATTCAGTCTTTAGTAGGATATTCTTTAACTTCCATGTATTTGTGGACTTTCCAAATTTTTTCTGTGGTTGACTTCAGGTCTCATAGTATTGTGGTCTGAAAATATGCAATGGTATTATCTCAGTCTTTTTGTACTACATGAGGACTGATTTGTGACCCAGTATGTGATCTTTTCTGGAGAATATCCCATGTGCAGTCAACAAGAATGTGCATTCTGCTACTTAGAAATGAAATGTTCTGAAAATATCTGTTAGTTCCCTTTGATCCAATGTGTCATTCAAATCCACTGTTTCCTTGTTGCTTAGAATATCCTTCCATTACTGTAAGTAGGATGTTAAAATCCCCTACTATTTTGTATTATTATCAGTGAGATTCTTTAATCTTCATCATCAATTGTTTATTGATTGGATGCTCCCAATTTGGGTGCATAAATATTTACAGTTATTAGATCTTCTTGATGGGTAGATCCCTTAATTATGATATAATGACCTTCTTCATCACTTGTTACAGTCTTTGCTTTAAAATCTAGTTTGTCTGATATAATAAGTATGGCTACTCTGGCTTTCTGTTGACATCCATTAGCATGACGGATGGTTCTCCATCCCCTCATTTTCCATATGCAGGTGTCTTTAGGTCTAAAATGAGTCTCTTATAGGTAGTATATAGATGATACCTTATGTCTTTTGATTGGAGCACTTAGTCCATTCACATTCAGAATGTTTATCGAAAGACATGAATTTAGTGCCATTGTGTTGTAAAGTTGGTGTTTCTGTTGAAGTTCTCTGTTCCTTTCTATTCTTTGTTGTTTTTGGTCTTTTTTTCCCCTCACACAAAGATTCCCCCTTAATATTTCTTGTAGGATTGGTTTAGTGGTCAGGAACTTTATTATTTTTCATTTGTCTGGGAAATTATCTCTCCTCCTATTCTGAATGATAGCTTGCTAAATCAAGTATTCTTCACTGCATATTTTTTGCACTCAGCCCATTTAACACATATTGCCACTTTCTTCTGGCCTGCCAAGTTTCTGTGGACACATGTGCTATGAACCCGATATGTCTACACTGTAGGTTAGGATACATTTTTCCCTTGCTGCTTTCAGGATTCTTTCTTTGTCTGCGTATTTTGTGAATTTAACTAAGATATGGATTGATGGTGGCTAGCTTTTGTTGAATTTAATGAGAGCTCTTTGCACTTGTTGGATTTTTATGTCTGTGTCCTCCCCCAGCTTCGGGAAGCTTTTAGCTATAATTTGCTAAAACAAATCTTCTGCCCCTTTCTCACTCTTCATCTTCTGGGATTCCTAGATATGAATGTTACTATGTTTTAATAAATTTCTGAGTTCCCTAAGTATATCTTTGTGATCCATTATCTTTGTTTCCCTCTTCTTTTCAGCTTCAATATTTTCCATAATTTTACCTCCTATATCACTGATTCATTCCTTTGTTTCATCCATCCTCTTTGCTATCGTGACCATTTGGGTTTACATCTTGGTTGTATAGCCTGACTAGATTTTACTCCTTTTATATCTGTAGTAAGTGATTTTCTAATGTCTTCTAAGATTTTTTCAAGCCCAGCTAGTATTCTTATAACTGTTGTTTTAAATTCTAGTTCACATATCTTACTTATATCTGTATTGATTAAATCCCTGGCCATCATTTCTTCCTGGCCTTTCTTATGGGGTAAGTTCTTATTTCATATCATTTTGGAGGGAAAAAAAAAGTAAAATAAATAAAATAAAATAGAATAGATTAAATATCAATCAATCAATCAATGTAGATCCTAGATGTGTTTGGTTTGCTTATTAAGAGAAGTTTAATAGAAAAAAGGGAAAAAGAAAATAAAAAGCTAAAAATAATTAAAAACAATAAAATAACTGTTTTCTGTTTCAAGAAACAAAACACAAACAAATAAACAAACCCATAGTTAGATCCTGTTTCCCCTGGAGTTGAAATTTTGCAACCCTCTATGATCAGTAGAGTTGGTGTACATAAGGGGTTTGTCCTGGTCTTCTGGGGAGGGGCCTGTGCTCTGCTTCTCAGGTGGACTTTTCCTACTGGAGATGCACCTACAGGGTACAGAGGGGTAGGTCTTGGTGTAAGTGGCTCTGGTGTCTACTTGGTGGCATTGTTTTTGTCTCACTGAGGTCAGGCTGCTCGTACGTGGTACAAATGGCTTTGCCTTGATTTTTTGTCTCCAGAAAGGGGAGCTCAAGCCCACAACTCTTCAGGAAGTCCTCAGGGATGAGCAAACAATCATCCCTCCTGTGTCCCCAGCTTCCATCAGATCCCCGCATTCACCCTGTCTTTGTCCAAGATGTTTGACTGCCAGGTAGGCAGCACTCCTATATTTTATCCCAGGCGTGGCTGGTTTCAAAGACCCAAACTTCAGAGACCCTGATGCATGGACCCATGCTAATCTTCTGGACGTGGGCCTTGCTGCACTGCAGCTGTTGCCAGCTTGTTCCAGAAAATGGTCCCATGACTGCACAGGGTTTCAGAGTTTAGGGAAAATCACAACACACAGATGATAACAGATTTTGCTGCCCTCAGCCCATGTTTCTGTTCCTATGCTGGTGAATGGGACAGTTCAATGGTTTCTATAGTGTCTTTTGCCTGCAGGGTGGCTGGATCACTTCCTCTAAAGGTATTCCAAACAGGGGAACCACTTCTGCCGCATGCAAACCAGGGGACCCACAGACTCTGGCTGCCCACCCCCAAGCCTGTTCCCTCCTTCTCCACCAGAGCACCACTCAGTTCACCAGGGCTGACCCTGGAGATAGTGCTGACTTCTCGAACTTCAGACTCTGCACTCCACTATTGATAAAGAGCTGGCAGTATTTAAAAATCTCTCTTTTTCCCCAGGAAATGGTTTTAGGGAACAGTTCATGTGCAGTCCCCTGAGCATGTTTTCACCCTCACTCCCACAACCTCTTTTTTTTTTCCTCTCTCATCCACTCTATAGGACCTGCAGCTCTATTCTTACCCAAATCAACTCTCCTGGATCTCCTACCTTCCATGGTTTTGTTTTTTTGTTTTGTTTTGTTCTTGTTTTTCCTGCTTGTAGATGTGCAGCTTTGTTCTCTAAGAACTTTGATCTTTTGGGTGTTCAGGATGATTTGATATTTTTGTAGCTGTGTTAGAGGGAGAAGGCAAAGTTGGGGTCAACCCATCTTAATCTGCCATCTCTGCCATCTTAATCCTCCTTCCAAACATGCAGATTTAATTAAAAAGTAATTGTAGCATCTAGACTTCCTTGGATGGAGGTGATATAAGTGGATTGTAAAAAATGATTTAATGAGAGGTTAAAGACTCTGCAATTGGGGAACTACCAGAAAGGAAAAGAACCCTGGCAACAATCAAATAATCTAATTTTGGTATTTAAAACTAAGAGTAAAGACAAATGTTGCAGAAGATCCTTAATGCTGAGATAAAGGGAGAGTCCAGATCACCAAAATATCATAAACAAGATAAGTTAGATTATAAGGATAATGGTAGGGTTGGTATTGATTTATAGATTGAGTGCTGGGAATAAAAAGACAATGACCAACAGTTGATAAGGCAAAAAAAAAAAAAAAAAAAGAACAAAAAAGTTAAAATAAAGAAGAAAATCAACGATCCAATGACCCAATGCACGTGCTTAAACTTGAGTTTATGTGAATAATAAGCTCAGGTCAGAGCCTCCTCTTTAGTAAGTGATGAAATCAGAGCTTAAGGAGAAATAATGGTATTGGTTTTATCTTTAACATCTGAAAATAATCCATTTATTTTCTCTTCCAGTTCACTTCCTCACTTTCCTTAATTCTTTGCTAGAACTGTCAGATGTTCAACATCACTAGTCATTAGGGAAATGCAAATTAAAACCATAAATGCAATATCAATTCATATCTATTAGAATGGGCATCATCAAACAGATGATAGATAACCAGTATTGATGAGAATGTGGAGATAAGGGAACTCTTGTGCAATGTTGGTTGGATTGAAATTTGGTACTGCCACAAGGAAAACAGTATGGGGGATTCTCAAAAAATTAAAAGTAGAACTACAATATAGTTCAGAAATTCCACTTCTGGGAATATATCCAAAGGAAATAAAAACACTAACTCGAAAATATATCTGTACCACCATGTTCATTGAAGCTTTATTTGTAATGGCCAAGTCATGGAAACAACCTGTCTATCCGTTGATGATTGCATATATATATATATATATATGGTATTACATATGTATAATGGTATATATATATATATATATATATAGTATTACATATGTATAATGGATCATTCAGCCATAAAACATGAACAATCCCTACCATTTGCAACAATTTGAATGGGCCTTGAAGACAATATGCTAAGTGAAATAAGTCAGAGGAAGTCAAATACTGTATGACCTGCATTATATGTGGAATCTTAAAAAAGAAAAAAAAAAAACTCAGAGAAAGAGATAAGACTTGTGGTAACCAAAGGCAGTGGGTACAGAGGGGAAATTGGAGGGATGTGGTCAAAAGGTACAAACTCCAAGGTATAAGTACTAGAGATATAATGCACAACATGATGACTATAGCTGACACTGCTATATGGTATACAGGAAAGGTATTAAATGAGTAAATCCTGAGTTCTTATCACAAGAAAGATTTTTTTTTCTTTTTCTCCTTTTCTTTTCTTTTCTCTTCCTTTTGTATCTATATGAGAAGATGGATGTTAGCTGAACCTATTATATTGATCATTTCACAATGTATATAAATCAAGCCATCATGCTCTATGCCTTAAACCTATCTAGTGATGCATGTCAATTATTTATCAATAAGACTAGAAAAAGTACGTGGAAATAAGCCTGATGGGAGATAAGCAAGATCTCTATTAAAATTTTTTGAAATATGAATTATTAAAAAGAAATAAAAGATTAAAATGTTTACAAAGTCTATGAATCAGAACTCAATATTGTAATGGTAAGACTGTTGCCCAAATTAATCTAGAGACTCAAAAAAATCCCAAATAAATCCCAGAAGGGTTTTTGCTTTTACTTTTGTTTTCACAAATAGACTTGGCCATGGCAGAATCTACATGGCAATGTAAAGGGATATTACATTATCCATGACAATATAGAAATTCAACAAACTTAGAGGACTGTCTTTTTTTTTTTTTAAGATTTTATTTATTTATTTGACAGACAGAGATGACAAGGGGGCAGAGAGGCAAGCAGAGAGAGGGGGGAGGCAGGCTCCCTGTTGAGCAGAGAGCCCAATGCAGGGCCTAATCCCAGGACACTGAGATCATGACTTGAGCCAAAGTCAGAGAATTAGCCCACTGAGCCATTCGTACCCCGAGGACTTTCTTTATTAACTGGAAAGACATGCTTTAAATTACAAGTTAAGACTGTAAATTATTGGTGCAAGAAGAGACAATAGACCTATACAATAGAAATCAAATTCCAGAAATAGACCAATGGATTTATAGACATTTGGTTTACAGCACATGTAGGCATTGTAAAGCAGTCTGGAAACAAAAATCTTTTCAAAGTATGATGTTCTATCAATTGCATATCAGTTTACATTTTCATAAATAAATATATAAAAATTACCTGCTACATAACAGATAAACAATTATTTATGAGAAATTATAAATCTGAATGTGAAAGATAAACCAAAAGCATCAAGAAAATAAATTAGGAAAGGAATTTCATAATCCTGGGGTAGGAAAGATGATTTAAGTGAGACAAATGTCACCAACTATAAATAAAAATATAGTACATCATACTACATCAAATTAAAGAATTTCTTTCTGCTCATGAATAAATATAATTAAGAGAGAAAAAACAGTATGTTTCATTTGCATTGTTAAAGAGAATTAATGTTATATTTATATAAAGGAGTAGAGTACAGAAATCAAAATGGGAAAAAAGTGATTTTGCACAATCATGTGGATCTCAAAATATATTAAGGTAAAAATCAGATGTTATGGAGTACATACTGAATATTTCCACATAAATATTGAAAAAACATGCAAAATATCTAGGTGATATTTCCTTTGGGGATAGGAAGAAAAGGTAGGTATTGGAAAAGACAAAAGGGAGTCTTTGATGTAGTTGGCATTGATCTATTTATTACATGAGCTAGGTGGTAGTTAAATGTTAATACTTATTTTATTACAACTTATTTAATTGTACACATAATGGCTTTTACCACTTTTTTATATGTTATACTTCAAAAAATATATAAATGAATAAAATACCAAGAGACTACCATATTCCAGACACTGATTTGTGTCCTTTTGCACAAAGTAATTATCTACTTCTCACCAAAATATGAGGCAGACATTATTATGCCTTTTTTAAAGATTAAAACATAATTAAAATTATTAAATAAGACAGAATATTTAAATAGCTTAATGGGGAAATTGCTGATCTAGGATATGAATCTATATATCTGGCTTCAAAATCCATATTATTAATTAGATAATTAATAGATAATTAATTAGATAATTAATAATATTATTCAAATTCAAATTTTGCATGGGTGTACTTCTTTTTCAATCTTCAGATGCAACAGGGTTCATCTCCCATAACTCCCAAGTCAAAATAACTCATTGCTGGAAACAGGTTTTAGGGTCATCATTCCCTCAATCTATTCCACTCACATATATACAACATATGCTTATTGCTTTATTGCTTTTTTACGACAGTATCTCAAATATATTATTTTAGTATATAAGTTTAAATGATTTATACAGAGTCACTAATCATAGAATATTTGAACAATTATTATTTTTGTATTTAAAAATCAACATATGGAATAGGTCCTGAGAATATTAAATTTCAAAATTCAGTACTTTATATAGTAAAAAAATGTGGATGATTCTATTTCATAATAATTCAATTTATTAAACAGACTACATACAGATAAACCTAGTTACTATACTACATGAAATTGTTTGGTGGATTGGTGATTCATAGAAGTTTTGGGGTTAATTATGGACCACACTATTTTTCCATTACAAAATATAACTATATTTTAGCTTTTAGATACCTGTGTGTGTAGCATACTTGTGTAATTTCAGAAAAAAAAATGCATCTTTTATGACCTCATTTGTATTTGAGAAGAAAGGGCCAAACAATTTTAAGAATAAGGCCCTGTGATTACAGGCTCTCTAGAATAAAGGCATCATGTGATGTAGTTTCAGTAAATTGACACAAGGTGGAGTTTTTATTAAATTCATAACATTTGACTTGCAGGCCAAATTTTTCAAGTACTTTGATTTTCAGAAAATCCCAAGACAACCATTACTCAAATATTTAATCATTTTTGATTTATTAAAACTTAACTTTAAAACTCAGTAATAATTAACATCATTATAATTAGCTTATTTGAGAGAAAAATAAAAGTATAAAAAATAACTAAGTGACTAATTCCCAGCAGAACCTGTTCACAGCATTTCAAATTATCTCTATAATCTTGCCAAGATATTTTACTTCTCTGGGACTCTTGGGGTATAGTTAAATTAGTGTTTGGAAAAGATATTTCATAGAATTCCTTCTAAGGAAAAATATACACTTACAAATAAATATAGATGCTTTGGTTGAATTGGATGTAAGTTCTAGTTGATCTACCTAATATAATTTTCCAAATCCACTGTTGAAACCAAATTTATACACAAATGTTCTAAAAAGCACTGATTTCCTCCTTTCCTTTAAAGATTGTTTTTGTAGATCACTGCTGCCCATACCTCACAACTAGCATCATCTTGGCCTCAAAAAAAGAAAAAATAAAAATCCTAATCCCTGGGTGCTATTTTAGGCCCAAGTAAAACTGAATCTGTGTGAATGGACTCCAAACATTGTTATTTTAAAAACACTGTCCTGTAATTTTAGGACAGAAAGTAGTGAGAACCACTGTATGCATAGCTATAATCCTCAGTTCTTCTAGAAATCTGACTTTTTGCAAATCTCCATAAATGACTTCAGTAAATGACTACATTGCTTAGTTTACATTTGATGATATAGAGAGAACATCATATCTCTTATGCTATTTATGCCTCAATTTGGAATTCTGAAAAGTTTAGCTGAGTTTGTGACCATCCATGTCCAAGTAAGCCATGCCACTAGCCAGGTTAATCACAGAAAGGAAAGTCTGAAATGAGAGTCTTTATGAGAAACAAAGATTGACAGCTATTCTATTCTTCCTTTCTACTCCAGTTTCGTGAATATGCCACATACCCAATTATTTAATTTCACTAGAATGTCCTGCTCCCTATTCTTTTCTGGAAAAATTTTTAGAATCCAATTCAAAATCAGTAAAAGCAATTCAATCACCAGTTTTTCTATTTAGGCTATTTTTCAAAACAGAATTATAAGAACATATATATTGTATATAAACCATAAGTGTTATCTTTAATCAGAAAATATTAAGCAAATTTCTTCATATTGGCTATTTTTCTCTTCCTTTCCATTTTCAAATGAAAATTGCATTCTGAAAATAAAATTGCCCTTATATATATCAGAATCATTACAGATTGAATAACTATGAGAGAATAGTAAAATCAGATGTCAAAATGTTAAGTGATATTATTCACACTCACATATAAAATATTAATATAATATATTAAATTTAATTATAATAACTTTAATTTATGAGCCATGGTTCATGGCTTGCATTTTAAACTTGGATTTTAAAGTATTCACTTTTTACATTTTTCAAACTCATAGAACATTTCCCTTAAAATAACATTGTGTATAAATTCATTATACCAGTTCTATTATTTCAGATGTGCATAAAATCATCACAAAGAGGACTGAATGATTTTGGAAATTAAAAGTAGCAGAAAGTACAGAGTAGTGAAATCAGATTTTATGTTGCTTGATGCAGAGATTAAACTGTGGGATTTTTCCTTCTTTATAATTAGTACAAGTTCCTCCTTCCCAAACTGAATACTTCAGCTTGTGTTTTCTACAAACAGGGATACTATCCTACATTACCACATTATGACCACCAGTATCAGAATATTACTACTACCTAATGTTTGGACCCAAATTAAGTTTTAACACTTTCTCCTATAATGCTCTTTATAGCAAAATGATCCAGTTCAGAATGAAGCTTCCATATAGTTGACATCTTCTTACTCTCTTTCAGGGTTGAGCAGTTTCTTCCTTTTGCTTTGATTTACATGATCTTGATATGATGATTACAAGTCACTTTGTAGAACATCCCTCAGTTTGAGTTTGCTTTTTATTTGCTCATGGTTGAATTCAAGGTATGCTTCTTTGGCAGGAATATAACAAAGTGATTCTGTGTTCTCATTACATCTTCCCAGGTAATGCATGCTTTCGATTTATCCTGATGATACACACATTGGCCACTGACTTGATTAGGATGGGGTCAGGCAAGCTTCTCTACTACAAAGATAGTCTTCACCAATTTTTCTTAAGTACTTTGTAGTGAGGTTCCTTAAAACTATGTATATAACTCATATATAATCAATCTTTCAATAAATTAATTTATTTATTTACATTTATATGGACTCACAGTTTTCTCTTTTACTCAGTAAGTTATAATCCCTTTAGTCCAATAATTAGTTTCATGTTCAGACTGTCATCAATTTGGACTTTCAAGATGCTTCCGTTTTTGAGCATTTTCCTTCTTTTTTGCACAATACATCCCAAAATCATTTTATAATTTCTTGCTCCAGTCCTGGAATAAGATATATCTTCAGCTAAGCCTGGTTTTCAATGAAGAATGGTACTGAACCAAAATCTGGAGAGTGAATGTCCTCACTACTCTCCTCAGGCACTTATTCTCTGTCTCTGTAGATAGCTGATAGACAGATAGATAGATAGATAGATAATGTATTTATGTATATGTGTATATATAGCAGATATATCTAATATATGTAATTTATACTTATAAATATCTACATATATACCTACATAGATATACTTACATACATATTTATTTTTATATATTGAAAATCATTTTTATTATCAGTACATCCAATTTCAATCTAATATCATTGTTTATACTTGCTAATTCACATTCTGTATTGTAACTCATTCTCTGACATTGAAAAATCTGCATCCACTTTATGTTATTTTTTACTTTATTTATTTGATCAATCCTTCGTGTAACCAATCTCTCACCTCCACCACCTTCTTTTTAGTACAGATTCTCCCTACCATGACTTCCTGAGCCAATTTTTTTTCTGATCCTTAATTATATAACAAAGAGAAGAAAAATGAGCAAAAAACAAATAAATGCCCCAAATCTTGCACCATTGCAATGTTTCATGTTTATTCTAGTATTCTCTTTCTCAGAAAACTGAAACAATTCATATAACATGACAGAGGTAGAGCAAGTGATTTCTGTGCTGATGATAGATCTAAGAGTTTTACTTAACTCAGATATGTTTGCTGGGAGTTCTGAAGACATTCCTATCATCTAGTTGTCAGTCCTCGCATATTATGACACTTAGCCTGTCATCTTTTAACTGTGAAACTTCTTCATTCATGCATGCATTCAGCAAATGCTTCCTGACCTTGTACACAACACTGGAGATATGCAGGGGAGTAAAATTTGTCATGATCCCTTTCTTCTTGGACCTTGTCTTTCAGTAGTTAAAAAAAAAAAAAAAAAAAAAAAAAAGAAGTGGGAAACAAATGGTAATATTTCATGCAGAAGATCATGGAGGAAGCAGTTTTCTGAGAAAACAAATGTCTAAGAAGACCACATTTGGAATTAATTGTATAGGAACAACTTCTTAAAAACTGTGATATTTAAACTGATAAACAAGAGGTAAGCAAGAGATTCCGATATGAGGAAAGCATGTGTGGGCTAGAAAATGGCAAAGAAAAAAGTCCTGGAGTAGGACACAATTGAAAAATAAAAGACAAGCTTGGATTCCATATGACCAGAACTGAAATGAAATGATAGTAGGTTGGAGATACAGTAGAAGTGGAAGATGCTGATCTTACCTACTATGGTATACCTGAAAATCACTGATGTATTTCCACAACAAGGAAGGAACATACTTACATCTATATTTTATAAATAAAACTCTGGGATTCTGTGCAGAACAGATGACAGAATATTTTACTTTAGACCAACAATATCCACATGATGACCTGCATGCTAAATCTGACCCCCTGCTTGTCTTGTTTTGTCCAAAGATTTAATGGACATTATTCTGTAGAGCATTTTGATTCAAAGAAAATCTGAGAGGAAGGTACAGAGTTTTCCTACATACCACCTCCCCTATGCATGTATATCTTCCCCCATGATTAATATTGCCCACCCAAGTGGTATATTTGTTACAACTGATGAATTTACATTGATATATCATCATCACCCAAAGTCCATAGTTTACTTTATGTTTCACTCTTGGTGTTGTACATTCTGTGGGTTATGTGTATAATGACATATATCCATCACTATGGTATTGTACAGAGTACTTTCACTGTTGCTCTGGACATCCCTCCCTTCCCAACCTCTGCCAACCACCAATCTTTTTTCTGTCTTCATAATTTTTTCTTTTTTAGAATGTTTGATATATGGAATTATATGGTCATACAGCCTTGTCGTATTGTTTTCTTCCATTAGTAATACACATTTAAGTTTCCTCCCTGTGTCTTCACATGTGTCTTTCAGTCCTGAAGGTCATTCCATTGTCTGAATGTGCCAGGGTTATTTATCTATTCACTTACTGAAGGATATCTTGTTTCCTTCTATGTTTGGGCAATTATGAATAAAACTGCTATAAACATGTATGTGCCAATTTTTTGTGCAGACAGTTTTCACTACCTATTTTTGTAAATAAACTTTTATTGGAATGCAGCCATCCTCATTTTTGTAAGTACTACATTATCACTATAATGGCAGAGTTCAGCAGTTTGCCACAGAGACCTTGTGATTCAAAAGCCTAAAAAATTTGTTATGAGGGCATTAATAGAAATGTTTGTTGACTGGTTTAGGCAAGAAAATAATAACAAATGCAAGCAAGGTTTTGGCATTGTATATGGTAATACCTAGACAGTTTTGAGATCCAAGTTGGCATTCAGATTAAAAAGAGAAAAGGAAGACGGTTCCTAATTTTCCATTTTTAGGTACAGATGGATTGTGGTCTTTTTCACTGTGACATAAAAACTGAATAGTATTGGTTTTTTTAGCTTTTTTCCCCTTCTATTATAACAAAGTACCATAAACTTATTGGCTTACAAAAACATAAATGCTATAGGTCAGAACTTTTATGTGAGCTTCACTGGGCTAAAATCAAGGTGCCAATTAAACCATATATATATATTCCCCCCCCCCCAGAGGCTCTGTAAGAGAATTCTTTGTCTTCTTTAGTTCCAAGGAGGCCATTTTCATCCTTCCCCCCACCCTTTTAACTGAATATAAATAAGCATTACTAATTGCATATTATGGGTTAGAAAAAATACTACATGCTTTACATATGCTGTCTTATTTAGTTGTCAAAACAACTCAGTGAAATGGATGTTACTTTTACCATTTTAAAATTGAAAAATTGTTTTGTTTTGTTTTGTTTTTAATTTGACAGAGAGAGATCACAAGTAGAAAGGCAGGCAGAGAGTGAGAGAGGGGGAAGCGAACTCCCAATGCAGGGGCTTGATCCCAGGACCCTGAGACCATGACCTGAGCCGAAGGCAGAGGCTTAACCCAGACACCCCTGAAAAACTGGGGTTTCAAAACCACCCAAAGTTCTTCCCACAATCCTTTTAGTGAGCTAAACTTCAAATCTATGTTTATTATAATAATATAAATTATAAAAATGTAATAGTTATGCACGTTTCCTTTTCACTATGACCTGCATATCACTATGACTGCTGCTATACTTAAAGCAATGATGTAAATTTCTAACCATTCCTTTATAGTCATATCTTTCTCAGATTTTGACCACAGGCAGGAAAGTTTCTTATCTTTTAAGGACTCAGGATGATTTTGTGCCCACCTGGATAATCCAAATGTGTCCCCTTCTCAAGATCCTTAATCTTCATCGTATCTGCAAAGTCCTTTTTTCCATATAACATAGTCATAGGTTCCAAGGATTAGTATATGGCCATTTGGGGAGGATATTATAGCACCTGCTACTTGCAGATTTACAGACAACTTTAGAAGTTCAGCCTGAAATATTCCTAGGACCTCTAAGCAGATGTAACTAATAGGTTTATTTTTTTAATAACAGCTTTACTGAGATATAATTCATATACCATACATTTCACCCATTTAAGTTATACACGTCAATACTTGTGCAAACATTACCATAATACAGTTTTAGGATATTTTTGTCACACCCAGTACAAGTACTATATCCATTAGCTACCACTTCCTACCCTTCTCCTTTCCCCTGACCCTGGACCTTCACTGATCTAATTTCCACCGCCAAAGAATTGTTTATTTGTGAATCCATTTCATGTAAGTGGATCACACAATATGATTTTTGGTGATTGGATTCTTTTCACTTCGCATAATATTTTCAAAGTATACCCATATGGTGGATGCATCAGTACTTCATATTTATTGCTAAATAATACACCATTGTATGGATATACCAAATTTGGTGGGCATTTGGGTTGTTTCCACTATTTGGCTATTAGGAATCATGCAATTATAAACATTTATTTTTTCATGGACATTCATTTTAATTTCTATGAGTATATACTTAGGAATAGAATTACTGAGACAAAAAATAATTCTATCATTACTATTTTGAGGGACTCTTGAACTGTTTTCCTAAGTGTCTGTACCTTTGTACAATCCAGCAAAGCATACGGGTTCAAATTTTCCACATTCTCACAAACACTTGTTTTTGTCTATCTTTAATTTTGGTCATCCTAGTGGGTATAAACTGATATCTCATTGTGGTTTTGATTTGCATTTCCTAAATATATTAGGATTACTAAATATATTGGGCATCTTTTATGTGCTTACTGGTCACTTGTATATATTCGTGACGACATACCCTCTCAAGTCCTTTGTTCTATTTCAAAATTGAGTTGTCTTTTTATTGTTATTGTTTAGCCATAAATAAATTAGCCATAGATATAAAAGCTTATTTCTGGACTTTCAGTTGCGCTCCATTGAACTATAAATTTACATTTATGCTAGCAATGCACTGGCTGTTTTACTCTAGATTTGAGGTAGGTTTTGCAATCAGGACATGTGAGTCCTCAAACTTCATTTGCTCTTTATTTTCAAAATAGTCTTGGCATCCTTGGTCCCTGAATTTCTCTGTGAATTTTAAAATCATTTGTCAGTTGCTGCAAAAAATGTCAACTCTATTTTTATTGAGATTGGTTGAATTTGTGGATCATTCCAGGGATTTGAACCATCTCATATCAAGTCTTCTTACTGATGAACATGAGATGTCTTTTCTTTAGATCTGTTAAAATTGCTGTTAACAATGCTTTGGAGTGTGAAATATAGGTTTTGCTTTCTTTTTAATTAAATATATTACTAAGTATTTTTAAAAATATATTTATATATAAAGAAATTATTCTGTTTATTTCATTTTGGGGAATGTTCCTTTTTAGTGTATGGGCATACAAATGATTTTGGTATATTGATGTCAAGAGTCTACAATTTCATTGAACTTGTTTATTAGTTTGAATTGATTTTTAGAATATTTTTTAGGATTTTCTGTATGCAAGGCCATAACATGAATAGAGTTTTATTTCTTTCTAAACTGAACACCATTCATTCATTCGTTCATTTATTGCTCAACTGTCCAGGCTATAACCTCTAGTAAAATGCCAAACAACAGTGATGGGAGAGAAATCCTGTCTTATCCCTGATCTTAGGGGAAAATTCAGTCTTTCACCTCCAAGTATGTGATTTGCTGTATGTATTCATTAGATTTTAAAAAATATTTAATTTTTATTTATTTATTTATATAATATAACATTTTATATATATATATATATATTTACTTATTTACTTTATTTATTTTACAGAGAGAGAGAGATCACAAGTAAGCAGAGAGGCAGGTAGAGAGAGCAGAGAGCCAGATGCAGGACTTGAACCCAGGACCCTGGGATCATGACCTGAGCCAAAGGCAGAAGTTTAACTCACTGAGCCACCAAGGAATCCCTCATTGAATGTCTTTTATAAGAGTAAGGAAGTTCCCTTTCATTCCTAGTTTATTGAATGCCTTTTCAAAAAAATAATTCATACTGATAGTGTGTATAAATCTGCTTCAAGAAGCAAAAACCATTGTACAAAATAATGGAATTTGGAATGTGGGGGCAAATGGAACTCAGCATGGTTGACTACTTTTGTCCCTCATTACTCAATTTTATCCTTTTTCAAGGTGATGTATGTTGTGTTTTGAACACAGAAGACCCACAAGGTCCCACTTTAAGGTAATATCAAATTTATCACCATTCACCTGAAATCTAAGCCATTACGGATCATCACATTTGTTCACATAAAGTGGCAAGATATACAAAAGGAGATGAACTATAAAAATAATATAAAAAAGCTTGAACACCACTGCTGTAGTGGGTCTTGAAGACTGTGTCAAAAATCAAAACTACTTTCTTATATCCCTAATCTCATATTCCTTTTACTTTATTTCAGCAGGTGACTAAACTGGACCCTTCAACTAAGTGAATATATATGTGTGGTAAACACATATATATATATACACATACACATACATATACACATACATCTTTTCCTTTATGATCTGAATCCTTAGGAAATCTATATTGGATTGTCATAATGTTTCACTGTCATAATGTTCTACTGAGGAGTGCTATTGGACAAAGAAGTCTTAATAGGCATCCCAGTAAATCTCTGAAGGACATGTATATGCATAGTCTTAAAAAGCTAAAGGCCATTTACCAGCCACAGAGATATTTAGGAAGTATCTGTGCTTAACTACCTAAGATCAATTATTAATTCTTGTACATCAGAGCCACATTGGGGGGTGGGGGGAGGGTAACACTCAGATTGATTTTAGTTAGGATTAGGTGGACTATGGTCTTTTTTTTTTTTTTCTTCCTGAGCCAGACAACCAGAGTCAGAAGGTTTGCTCCCTAGGCTAAATAGTAGGGCTTGGGCTTGTGCTGTTCAATGGAAGACAATTGTTTTCTGCTTTGTCCTAGATTTGGAACTGATAAAACCTACTGCAGATGGTGTATGGTTAATTTGTTGCAATGTGACTGCTCATGTGTTAGATCTTATGTCCAGGACAGAATGTAGGAACATAAATCTAGGAAAGATATTGTGTTTCAACTTGGATATTAGATGAGGAAGCATGGCTTATAGTACAGTATAAATATAACTTTAGTTTGATGGTTTCAGAGTGATATATTTGGAAATTTAATTGTTTTGATGATCCCTAATACAAGGCTTCCTTCAATCTGGCAGCATTGCAACCACTAGTTTCCTGTAAGAATCTGGATACAGTTAAGAAACTATTCTCATTGAATATCTGTCAGCTCAGTGGCTCCTAGTGCTGCTGAAAATATATTCTTAGCACTTTTTTAAAGCAAACTCATGTGTCATGAGTTATCTGTTTTTCCACGCCTCCAAGCCAGCCAGTGGAAAGACCTTAGACACCAACTGCACTACTAGTAGGGTCAGCTTATTCTAATCCTCCCTAACCTCTCTGAGTCATAGCCATTCAAATTAAGCGCTCTTAACACCCAAACTCTTAAAGCAGATAATTACATAATTGTGAAGCAGAATGCTACATTCCCTGTGCCTCATATGTTTGTGATAGAAAGAATACAACTTCCAACTGAGCTCTCTCTTTTCAGTCTGGAGATTATTATAGGGAAAATGCTCAGTTGCTCTAACCATCCTCTGCATGGAAGAAACATTTTCTGTTCTTATTGGAAAAAGCCTAACATTAACTCTGTAAAGTTTTACTGAGGCATGAACAGAAGCAGAGCAGAAACAGAACAGGGATGCCTTGTTTCTTATTTCATTTAACACACCCACTTGCAAGTGCCTTCTCATCCTACTACCTTCTGTGTTTCAGAAACTGAGGAATAATCTAACTGGACAGTGCATGCCTCACAAAGTCAAACTATGTGTCTACTTCTTCCCACTAAGGCTTATCTTTTGTGCATTTCATAGAGAAATTGATCTCAAAATATACTTCAGAGTCTCAAGTTTTTTGTTTAAGGGATATGCAGTAGTTTCATGTAGAGGGTAACAATATTTATGTAAACTTTGAGGATCATTTACAAAACACCTGCTTTTTCAGGATTTTTCTATTATAACTATCATAACACTCATACACTGAATTGGTTTCTTGTGTTGCCATATGACTTACGAACATCTACACTAATCACTTTACTCAATACAGGGGATTCATGCTTTGAACCTTCATACTATTTCAATGATCAAAGCAAACAAACCAAAAATCTCTAGAAATTCAGCTCTCTATTCCTAGGATTAGATAGCAATAGTAAAGGTTAGTTATTCTGTCATTTCTTATTAAAGATCTGATGAAATGTCTTCCACCAGATATTTGCTCAATAAACACCTTCACCTTGCACACAGAAATTATTTAAAAATTAGTATATACGATATCTTATACTTCACAACAACTAATGTTTTCGAAATGCCTTATAGAGTCGTGTAAAAGGAAAACAAACAAAACCCCTTTGTTTTTTATTCTACTCACAGAATCCTTCTATATTCCAAATAGGTGGATTTCACATACCAAGCAATATTCCAATTCTCAGTGGACACCAACTGCATGTCTTACAAATTTGACTCAATTCTGACACTATCTACCTGATCCACAGGATAAGGGCTCACTCAACCCAACAAGCCCTGCATCACTTCACACACCAACCGCAAGTCCAGATTGTCATCTGTATGTCGGAACAGCCTGTTATAAACTAAGGTTTCGGGACGCCTGGGTGGCTCAGTTGGTTAAGCAGCTGCCTTCGGCTCAGGTCATGATTCCCACGTCCTGGGATTGAGTCCCACATCGGACTCCTTGCTCGGCAGGGAGCCTGCTTCTTCCTCTGCCTCTGCCTGCCATTCTGTCTGCCTGTGCTTGCTCGCTCTCCCTCTCTCTCTCTCTCTGATAAATAAAATCTTAAAAAAAATAAAAATAAAAAATAAATTAAGGTTTCCATGACTCTCTTTCTCAGGCTCCACAATTCACTAGAATGGCTCATAAAAATCAGAGGAATGTTTACTTACATTTACCAATGTATTAAATGTATTATAAAAAGATACACCTCAAGAATAGCCATAGGGAAAAGACCCGCAGGGCAAGGTTTGGAAGGACAGAGCTTCCAAGTCCTCTCTAGGCACACCAAGCTCTCCAAAACCTCCACATGTTTCCCAACCTAGAGGCACATTAAATCACATTGTTCAAGAGTTTTTATAGACCTTAATCTCCAGCCCCACCCCTTTTTCCTTCCCAGATGTCTGTGGGTAGGGCTGAAAGTTCTAGCTCTCATCAGTCAGTCTTTCTGATGACCAGCTCATGCTAAGGCTACCAGAGGTACTACCTTAAGTCACCTCATTATCTTTTTGATAAGCTTTTCTTTAATTAGTAATCAAGTAAACACTCTTCGTATATTAATTGGGTATTTTTTACCGTCTTCTATGGATTTTGTCCTTATAATTTTGACCCATTTTAAATTAGATTTTTAACTCTTTATCATATATTTGAAGTCTTTTTAAATAGATATTTCTAGTGTTTTCTATTAGGTGTTTTCTTTATTTACTTTTTATGTTTTATCTTTGGGTAACATTTTTGTATAAATAGAAAACTACTACAATTATGTATAATGAGAGCAGAAAGATGGATCTACAAGTACGCCCATTATTAATATTTGCACAATAAAGTATTTAAAAATATATTAACTGAATTTAGCATAGTTGTAATATACCTGGAATATCCTTATTACACTTGCTTTTAAACTTTTCTCTTGTGTATGTCCATCTGGGACTTTTCTTATGAAAGTTTATATCTGTTGTCAGTGGCCTTTTCAGGCAGAGATCAAAGGAAGAATATTCGATATAGATTCCAAACAGAAAGATCTGAAGCAGGGAATCAAAGAGGAGTTTCCCCTGAGATTTCATTTTCTCATTTCTTCTCACTGTGGTGAAGAATCAAAATGTTAAGTTCTAAATTCTAAGGAAAAGATGAATCAAAAATCACTCTAGAATAAATCCAGTGCTCAGTCAGATTCTAATCTGCCATCAAATATAACATTCAGTTTGCAATGACATTATTTTCCTCTTTTGTGTTACTTTTGCTTACAAAAGCATCTGTGTGTATGCATGGGTATTTCAGGAATTACCTGAAATATTATATACTGCAATATTTTACATATTTTTTTCATTTGATCCTTAGAATAATTCTGAGGTGTGAATAATTTTTCTCACATTTTATAATTGAGAAGAACATGTCATAAAAGCTAATTGACCCTTGAAAGATCACACAAGGTGAAGACTATACTTTCAGGGATCATTTCTATAGTTTGAAAGATCACACAAGGAGTAGAATAAGAAATCTGGGACTTAAAGCTCATTTTTTGTATTTTTGATTAAAATTATTAATGCATTTTAATTTATCCTTCTTTGAATATTGAGGTGACTTCTGTCTATATATCAGTTATAGATGATATTTTCTTCCAAAGATATAATGCAACTTATTTGCCATCTATGCTTTTACACAGTTATTCTGGTGCAAAGATGGCCAGGGTTAAGGGATAGGGAAGCACTGAATTTTAGTATAAATAAAGGATCTTATTTAACATTTGGTAATGTAAAAGAAAGTATATTATATTTATGTGTCTTATATGGTCAATTTTCAATTCTGTGTGGAATAGTTTCTATTTATTATCATTTCAGAATATGTCAATTTTTTTCCAATCCATTACTTTACATTTTGACTTTTTGTTTATGGTAAACATCTCATTGATTATGCAAAGGATCAGCATATTCCTGGTTCATTCCAGACAACAGTCTTTTTAAAACTGATTTTTGACCTAGTTATTTAATGCCACCAATACATTAACAGAGAGTCATGTCTTCTTTTTCTGTTTTTCTATAATACTGCCATTAAATCACATTGTTCAAGAGTTTTTAGATTACTTAACCAAGATGAGCTCTACAAGACATATATTTGATATTTAATTTTTACCAACTTCAATTAATTCCAAAATATATATTGGATATCTAACTATAAAATGCTTTGATCGTAATGTGAAAATAAAAAATAAAGTGGAATACATGGTTCCCATTTTAATGAGCCTAAGGGTACTATATTAGAGACAGAAACAAATATAATCATTAATCCTTCAACATTTTTTTCCATCCCCATTGCTAGAAATGAGAGCCACTTGTTACCACCCCCCTCCTGGCAGCAGTCTCCTAAATGAGACCATAGACAGGGATATCCATATTAAATTTATTTTATTTTTTGTTTCTTTTCAAAAATGTTATGTTTCTTCTAACATAGATTTGAATTTTTCTGTATACTATTTGCATTGATATAGAAGTGTTTCTGTAGGGTGCCTGGGGGGCTCAGGGTGCTTGTGCTGTCAACAAAATGTCACAAACTGGATGGCTTTAAATAGCAGAAATTTTTCTCATAGTCCTGGAAGCTGGAAGCCTAAGATCAAGGTGCTGGCAATACTGGTTTATGTTTAGGCCTCTCTGTTTAGGCTTGCAGAGACCATCTTCTCATTCCATTCTTACATGGCCTTTTCTCTGTGCAAGCATACAGAGAGGAAGAGAGATCTCTGCTGTCACCGCCCAAGGACACATGTCTTATTATCTTAAGACCTCATCTTTATGAACTCATTTAACTTTAATTACTTACAGCTGAAGTCTTATCTCCAAATATAGTCACATTGGTGGTTAGGTATTCAACATAGGAATTTGGGAGGATGATATAATTCACACTATGTATTCACATGTACACTCTCAAAATGAGTATGCCAGAAAAATAATATTTTCTATAGCCTGACTTATTTATATACTCCAATGATTCAATTAAAGTATGTACATTTTATTTATTATATTCCCATGTCTACAACTTATAGAAACCATCAAATTATTTGTAATGATTGAGATGATATTATTCAATAGGCAGCATTTTAAGTAGTATACAATTATTCTTGTCTATCTCAACTAAGAAGGAGTAGTAAGTGAATTTCAGGAATTTAGGGAAATAAAACATTTAACATATTGAATGATTCATGCTAGTGACCAGGTTATACTACTAAAAATGAAAATAACAAGTTAGTCATATACATTTATGTACACACAATTTTAATAAGTTATTTATTTTATATGATCTTTGCAATATATAATGTTAATTTAATATATTTTATTGTATTCTTTGTAGACTGGACAGTATATAATTTGTACACATGATGTCTTACTAGTAACATAAATAAACAATGGATGAGATATTATTCAATATCATAATGTTGATTATCTTGTAGGTGTCCTGATTGTTTAATCCATTAAGGGAAGCAAGACAGAATTCTTGATAATTTTGTTACCTTATTATTAAAATGTAATTACTCTTACAGAATAGATTTCTTTCTTTCTTTCTTTCTTTTTTTAAGAAAGAAATTATTTATTTATTTGACAGAGAGAGAGATCACAAGTAGGCAGAGAGGCAGGCAGAGAGAGAGAGGGAAGCAGGCTCCCCCCTGAGCAGAGAGCCCAATGCGGGACTCGATCCCAGGACCCTGAGATCATGACCTGAGCTGAAGGCAGAGGCTTTAACCCACTGAGCCACCCAGGTGCCCCCAGAACAGATTTCTTTTTAAAAATTGTATAATGATTTCTAGCCCCTAAAGGGAAGGATTTTATTTATTTTTTTAATTAAATCTTCTCTGTTGACTAGAGCACATGGTTTTCTCTCCATGAATTTAAAAAAAAAAAAAAATGTTTTATTTCATGTTGAATTTGATGTATTTAAATATGTGGTACTTTTGCCTTGTTACCTATATCTCTACATTCAAACTTCATGGCAATGTAATAAAGAATTAGATTACAATAAACTGTTACATGACAATCACTTCTACACTTACCAGTCTAAAGCTACTAATTTTTTTTCAGAAACCTTTGTTCTATTTCTTGAAAATAGTGTATATCCTGTCTTAGAACTAAAATAGGTGCCTAAATATTGGTTTATTTAAGTAAAAAGACAGGGATGTCTAGGTGGCTCAGTCAGTTAAATGTCTGACTTTGGCTCAGGTCATGATCCCTGGGTCCTGGAATTGAGTCTCACATCAGGCTCTTTGCTCAGTAGGGAGCCTGCTTCTCCCTCTGCCTGCTGCTCCCCCTGCTTGTGCCCTCTCTTTCTCTGACAAATTAATAAATAAAATATTTAAAATAAATAAATAAATACAAGAGACAAAAAGTCGTATTTATTATAATATTTCTCATGTCTGGCATCCTGAAAGTCATGTTTGTTAGGGGAAAAAAGGAATAATCAACACATTTTGACTTAATCATGTTGGATAAATCTCAATAGGAAAATAAATACAACAAAGAAATGACAAAAATGTGGAAAAAACTATTAAGATTTATACTTAAGAAAACTTAAAGGGTGGGCATGAATTATTTTGAACTTGTTATCTGTGTGTGTAGACAGATAAAGACATTGTCACAGAGAGATAGAAATGTAATCAATGAAGTAATATGTATTGGGGTAGAAGCATTTTATAATGAAACATAAAACTGTTGATTTATATCACGAGATGGCAATGCTAGATTGTACTCTATAAATTCTTGAAAGAAAAATAATAGGATTATATACTGCAATAAATTGTATTTAATTTTTTTAAAGTACTACAAAAGGGACAGATAATAGGAAAGTCTCCTCAAAGAAGTGAGTATATGCTCTAATCAGTCTTTTGCTACTAATTATAACCTAATGGTAAATGCTTATAGTGGTTGGTAATTAAATTTTATAATTTCAATTTCTGTTTAATAAGAGAAGACTCTTGGGGGGAGTCGATGGAAGAAGGTTTACAACCTGGGTCATTATTGTTGTTTAATATTCATAATTTACTTAGGTAATTTTGAATTACCTAAGACTGACCGTTCTGCTTCTCTGATGTGTCCCTCTGAACTGTATTAGAGAAATTAGAAGGAAATTTGAAGTTTTACTTTTTATTTTAATTTTTTTTTATTTTTGGAAATTTGAAGTTTTACAAAAACTCCCTAGATGAATAAACTTAGACTCTTAAAATTGTTCTGAAAGTTCACCCCTCAGTTTTTATAAACTTTCTATCACTCACTCAATAAATACTGATGCAAAATTGTCTTAATATTTCTCTTAATATGTATGGTATAATCTAGGCACTAACCGGTGTTTAGGGAGGTGAGGTCTTGCTTCTAACTAAATTGTGTTCTAGTGGTAGGACACAAAACACACCAGTAAAACTTGTGTTAGTTGTACAATTTCAGAGAGTAATAAAAAATTGGAAATAATAAAGTTGGGTAACTTTTTTGGAGCTAGAAATTCAAGTCAGATTGAGTGGCTAGACAAAGGTTTGATGTGGAGGTGATGTTTGCGTTAAGATCTCAATAACAGGAAGGACTCATTTGTGGGTTGAGCTGGATAACTGGACACAGGACATTCCAGACAGATGAATCAAGGACAAGGTTCTAAGCAGCTACAAGTTTCTAGTAACTTGGAAATCTAGCGTGGCTTAAACGTAGTAAGGGAGAGATGGCTGGCAATTGACATAGAAAAAAAAAAACAAAAAACAAAACATGAAATATACTCTGCCCTGAGAGTAGTGATGCAAAGTACTTAAGGGCTAGAAGAGCTAATATGCCTCCATTGGTTGTCCTGAGCCAGAAATACACGGTCAAACATATTATCCCCCAATCACGGCAGACCACAACAGCTCCTGTCTAAACTCCTCCAGCAATGTGTTCCAGGGGAGTGCATCTATGCCATATCATAATGGGGGATCCTGATTTTGTAATTTTAATGAAAATATGGCATATGTTCCAAAAGTCACAAAGTTTTTGCTCTGTAATTTTGACACTTCTATAATATTTAACAGGGACACAAAACCCTTTTTTTTGAAAGATTGCGTGGAGTTGAGAAAGGCACACAAATTTTGACTGAATCTACACACGGATAACACTGATTGTTTTTTGTATTCTGGCACAACAGCTGAAAGAAATTGAAGAAATAGCTAAAATGTCTTCTCCAGAGTTCTTTTAAACAACTTGAAGCTATTAGTAATCAATCCCTGTTCTAAGGCAAGGTAATGAATTGTATTTTGCTGACTTTTTATTATACAAACTGAGATATCCCAGATGAGTTATTAAAAAAACCCTTTCTGATCTCTAATACTTCATGAATTAAATTATGGAATAATGTTATCATAAACGCTGAGATCCTCAGCCCAACATGGTACTGAAATAGTCATTCTCAGAGAATAATATTGAACTGATTAAGGTAAGTTGGAGAGCTAATGGTCCCATTGTGAGATGCATGATTCAAGACCCCCCTTTGATTCAGGATCCTTTCAGTTGCTAATTTTGCCAATATTGCATACTGCTTCACTCAGAACTCACTCTAGGATTTTTCTATAGTGCTCTGGTGTGCTGCTGAGGCCAAAAAAAAAAAAAGGAGAGAAAAACACTTCCAATATTTTCTCAGAGCAAAGAGACACACAGAAGATATGTTCCTTTGAGTAGACACCCAAGATGAGAAGGCAGAATTGAGTGATCCAACAGTACTCTGCTAAAAGGCCGTCTCTTTACAAGTAGAGTAACAGCAGAAATTTTTCTGGGGACACTTTAATGTGTTTTCTAGTGCATGGTCCCTGTCATCATGGAGGTTGCAAGATGGATTGTGATATAGTAAAATCACTTTTCATGGCTAGTAGATGTAAAGATTTTTCCTTTTCCATTCCGTAAATTCTAAAACCTAATAATGTGTAATGAATTCTTGTGTGATTAAGCTAGCTAGAGTAGATTACATGTCAGCAATAGAAAAAAACCATGCCTGACAAACCACATTATATGGCTTAAGTAAATAAAAGAAATTATCGACACATGAAAATATCAAGGTTAAGTTATCTTCAGAAATGTTTGGCACCAGAGGCTCAATGTTTCAATTTCCTCCTCTACCTCCCTTTTAGGCCCTATCTTTATGGTGTTGCAAATGAAGCTTAAAATATCCACATACCTCACAAACACAATAGAAAGAGAACAAAAGAAAGATAATTTCCCTTCAAATCCTATTGATGAGGGAGCTGGAGGCTGACCCAGTACAAAGCAAAAGCTGGCACCTTGCACCCCCTCTCCACCGGCTCCCCTCCTTAATATGTGTAACATTCCTCAGGCACCCCTGACTGCCATAAAATGATAAATAGTTAACTTGCAGAGATCACAGTCTTGCAGAACAGGAATCTCCCTTGCTCTACGGATGTCCTAGAGATCTATAAACAGGGAGGTTACCTTATCAATAGCACAAATTTCCAGAGGCAAATATCTCTCAGTTCCTGAAGCCCTAATGTCTCCCTCCCCACCATAAACTGGAGGAGGCTGAGGTAGAAGGGAATGTAAATGACAGCAGGATCAGAACACCCGACCAAGAATCTCCCTTCCCTTCATACCCTCCAACAGCAAGGTATATAACCTGCCATCCCTCAAAACCCGGGGCAACAGCAGCTCTTCCTGCCCACGGGTCCTGTCCCCATACTTTAATAAACCACCATTTTGCACCAAAGATGTCTCAAGAATTCTTT
>NC_081568.1:19653299-19753914 GCF_022355385.1 Mustela nigripes
AAAGAATTCTTGAGACATCTTTGGTGCAAAATGGTGGTTTATTAAAGCACAGGGACAGGACCCATGGGCAGGAAGAGCTGCTGCCCTGGGTTGTGAGAGATGGCAGGTTATGTACCCTGTGGTTGGGGGAAGGTGAGAGAAAGGGAGGTTTCAATAGAGTTTTCACATGCTAAACGGCCTACAGGGTGCCTGCCTGGATACCAGAGGCTGTGCAGCTTGATCAATGTTGTTTTTAGGCCATCCATTAGCATCAAGATAGTTGGGAGATTTTTGGTGGGATGTCACAATCCTGCTATCAAGTGTCTTTGTTAGTGAGATTTAGGTTTAGAAGAGATTTAACTATATTTACATTCCCTTCTACCTCAGCTTCCTTCAGTTTTGTTTAAGGTGGGGAGGGAGACATTAGGGCTTGAGAAACTGAGTTATTTGCCTCTGGAAATTGTGCTATTGATAAGGTTACTTCTTTGTTTGTAGACCTCTAGGACATTTGTAAACCAAGGGAGACTCCTGTCTTGCAGGATTGTGATCTCTGCAAGTTAACTATTTGTTTATCATTTATGGCAGTCAGGGGTGCCTGAGGAATGCTACACATATTACTGAGGGGGAGCAGATGGAGAGGGGGTTTTTGTCCTCAGCCAGCCTCCTGCTCCCTCATCAGGACCACATATAAATGAGAGTGTAAAGGAGTGATTCCTCCAAGAAAGGAGTTTTTCCAAAAGAGGAGAATGGATGCCAGCACAAGAAAACACAAACACAGAGCACCATGTTTTTGTTTCTTTTTCTCACACACATTCCATTAAGGATTTTCATTTCAGAAGTGAGGAAATGCAAACATTGTTGATGAAAGCCAATAAACTTAAATGCCAGGGTTGTTACATGACTTAAAACACCAAGGGTAAAAGCAAATCCATCTTACAAACTTTCAGTTATGAGATGAATAAGTTCCCAGAATCTAAGGTCCAGCATGGCGACTATAATTAATGAAACTGTATTGTATACTTGCAAGTTGCTGTGAGAGTAGAGCTTCAATGTTCTTACCATAAAAATAACAACAAAATGGTACTTATGTGAGATGAGATGTTTTGACTAACCTTATTGTGGTAAACATTGCACAATATATGTGCATTAAATCATCACATTGTACACCTTGAGGTGACACAATGCTATATGTCAATTTATCTCAATAACGAAGGAAAAAATAATGCCAAGAGTTTTTATTGAAATAGAATGGTAAATCTCAGGTTTATGGTTTCACCAGGAATAATTTCAAATGCTGCAATTAATTAATACCTGGAAATGTCCTCTATGATGTGCTGATTATAATTGTGGATTTATGGTATCAAGTGTCTCTAGGTTTAAATCCTAAATCAGTCACTTATTAATCTATGTTCTTCAGTAGTGTAATGTCAGTAAGATTTGGTTTCCTCAGTTTAAAAATATCAATAACAATACTGCTAGTTTGAGTTATTGTAAAAAAAAAATAAGTAAGGTAAAATTAATGGCCAAATATGTATATATTATCATTTATCAGTTTGTTAATTATGTATAATTAGGGTAGGAAAATGAATATATCAATTGTGGAAACAAAGGTATAATTCCAGAAAAGTAGAAATGCTGTTTGTTTCATATGATGTGCCTTATATATTATTAAAATTTTAAATAATTATTAATTGGAGCAATATGACTCTGAATAATATGTTAAAATTTGTGACATCATTTAGTTAATCTCAGCAAGTACAATTGGTGGGAACAGAAAGTCTCTTCTTCAGCATTTCTGTGGTCACAAGATCATTTGTACAAATCAGATAAAATGAATAAACATTATTAGTATGTTATTGGTATAAGGAAAGTAATCCCTGTTGCATGAGGATCTTAGGATACGTTATACCGTGTCTGTCCCACCAATTATTATTTTGCAGGGAAATTAAAGCTAAATTAACTATGTGTGACAAATTTGATGGCAGAAAGATGTGCTACAACACATAGCCTAGAAGAAGTGCCTAAAATGATATAAGAAAGTTAACACAGCTGCTATTGTCTTGGTAAATTATTCATCACATTTTTGTTCTGATTGTGTGATGAACTATATGGCTCTAAATTCTTCATAGTCATTCTTTGGGAATGAATATGATGGTGGTAGTTGTGATATTAAACAAATAATACAAAACATCAACGAAAAATTCACTGGCTACAGTATGATAATCTAGTGAAAGAAAATATCAATACATATGCACATATAATTTTTTTAATTCTATAAATCTAAATTATATTTTATAAAAATCTATGTAAAAATTCTAAAAAATTTATATAAATTCTATAAAATTTGCCATTTGCAATGACATGGTTAGAGCTAAAGACAGAGATAGACAAATAGCATATGATTTCACTCATATGTGGAATTTAAGAAACAAATGAAAATGGCGGGGTATAAAAAGACAGAGAGGCAAATCAGAAAATAGACCATTAACTATAGAGAACTGAGGGTTGCTGGAGGGGAAGTGGGCAGAGGAGATAGGTTAAGTGGGTGATGGGGATTAAAAAACAGCACTGGTTGTGATGAGCACTGGTGATGGATCATGAAATTCTGAACCTGAAACTAATATGGATGAGGGAGCAGGAGGCTGGCTGAGGACAAAGCAAAAGCTGGCACCATGCACCCCCTCTCTACCCGCTCCCTTCCCCTTGGTAATGTGTGTGACATTCCTCAGGCACCCCTGATCGCCATAAGAAACAAATAGTTAACTTGCAGAAATCATAATCCTACAAGACAGGAGTCTCCCTTGGTTTACAAATGTCCTAGAGATCTACAAAGAAGTTACCTTATCAATAGCAAAAATTTCCAGAGGCAAATAACTCAGTTTCTCAAGCCCTAATGTCTCCCTCCCCACCATAAATGAAACTGAAGAAGGCTGAGGTAGAGGGAATGTAAATGTAGTTAAATCTCTTCTAAACCTAAATCTCACTAACAAAAATGCTTGATAGCAGAAATGTGAATGGCTTGCCAAAAGACAACACTGATCAAGCCAAGGCCTCTGGTATCCTGGCACCTTGTAGGCCCTGTTTAGCATATGAAACTCCACTGAACCCTCCCTTCCCCTCACCTTCCCCCAACCACAGGGTACAGAACCTGCCATCCCTCACAACCCAGGGCAGCAGCTCTTCCTGCCCATGGGTCCTGTCCCCGTGCTTTAATAAACCACCATTTTGCACCAAAGATGTCTCAAGAATTCTTTCTCGGTCATCGGCTCCGGACCTCAGCCCACCGAACCTCACCTAGGTTCTAGAACTTCATCAATATTAACTAATTGGAATTCAAATAAAAAGTTGAAAAAAGAGAAAAAAAAGTTCTATAGTTAAATGAAATACCATTGCAAATTTTCAAGGATTTAAATCACAAGACTGGAGTTGAACACAGACCAGTAATCTAAAGAGGCCCCAAAAAGTGTCATTCCCTAGCAGTGTTTTTATACTTTGCTTTAGTTAATCTGTACTATCACTTCTGAAACTGAGCTCCAACAACAAAAACAAACAAAAAAATGGAAAGCAAAGGGAAATCAGGGATAGAGGGAAGACAGGGGTGCAAGCAGAAAGGTAAGAAGAAAATATTTAGAAAGGATGTGGTTTGTAATAAAACATTTTGATACAAAACAAAATAGTGACAACAAGGAAGTAAACTTGGCACAGAATGAAGAAGCCAGGAGTGAAACTGGGCAGAGCCTTTATACAGACTCTGAAATTTTCTGGAAGTTACTTAATATATCCTTAGTCTCATTCCCAAGCACTTAACATTTCTCTGGGATATTCCTAACATTCCTCAGCTTTTTATTTATGAATTGTGTTTAATTGTTACATTTGATGCTATTTATACGTGATGTCATATACTAAGAACAAAGACTAAATGGTGAATAAGATTGTCTGATTCTTGCTAAGTTGACTTACAAAGAAGTTAGAGGTGGGAGTACCAGACAAGGTACTGATAACTGGTTTAAGCAGTGCCTCAAGAATGCAGTCTCATTAAGCAAACTGTGTTGGGCAGAAGAATTTCCCATGAAGATATCCATGCCCTAACACCTGGAAACTGTGAATATGTTACCTTATACACAAAGGGGAAATGAAGTAGCAGATGGAATTAATTCACTGATCAGCTGACCTATGAATAGGAATATTATCCTTGATTATTCTTGTGGGCCCACAATAATCAAAGTGGTACTTAAAAAGGAAAGAAAGGTAGAAGTCAGTGTCAAAATGATATAATTCAAGAAAAATTCCACTGTCCCTGCAGACTTTGAGGTTGGAATGGGACTATGACCCAAGGAGTGAAGGCAGCTTCTAGAAGCTAAAAAAGCCAAGGAAATTTTCCCTATGCCCTCTAGGAAGGAACAGCCCCACTGACACCTTGATTTTAGCTAGTAAGATGCCAGACTTCCGACCTATAGAACTGTGAGATAATACATTTGTGTTTTAATCCTCTAAGTTTGTGCTAATTTGCTGCAGTAATGAAGAGAAAATGCAGAACAGTAATGCAGAAAAGTAATGAACAACCCATGGAGTACACAGAGCTGGCCCAGAAGCTCCCTGAGAAAGAAGTGTCATTTTAACAGACAATGAAGACTGGGTAGAAATAAGCAATTCTAAAGATTCAAGAGGAGTACTGAGTAAGCATTTTACAGAAGTAAGATATAAAATGTTCAGAGAACTGAATAGGAGAGAAAGAACTACAGCACTATAGGTTTTGAGAAACCAAAAAGAATTTCAGTGTGACTATATCTAATATACTCTATGCTGTGTATTTGGGGGATTGGATAGGAACAAGAAGCATTCAGAATGAACAGTCATGAGTTTGGGTATTAATTTATCCAGATAATAATAGGTATTTGAAAGCCGTGATAACAAACTTAAAATTCTTGGTAAAGTCAACAAGAAGTCACTAAACGTCTTTATAAGTGTGTGGGACAGTGATCCAATTTGCGTTTCAGAAATATTGCATTTCAGAAATATTGCCCATGGAGGATAGACTACGGTAGATGAGACTAACTTTAGAGGGCTTTGCACTAAGTTAGGGGAAAGATGTGTTCATGGCCTCAAATTTAGCATTGTGACACATAGGATCCAGACAAGATTCTTGAAATCCTGGGTAGTTCTCTTTTCTTTAATCATCGTGACTTGCAGTAGGATGGTGGCCCTACCTGAATTTGTATCCTTAGCTTCAAGAAAGACTCATTCCACTTTAGAAATGGTATAGCTCTCTGGACGTTATCAGGATTTTTTAATGTGCAAAAACATAGATATTTACTTTAACATATGATTTTATAAGAACATTTTTAATTGATATTTTATGGAATAAGCAAAAGATCACCATAATGGAAGTTTTTACTTCTAGTTCCATCCCTATTATTAAATAACTGAATGCCAGAAAAATTCAAATCCACTCTGGGTCCTATAACCCTTTCTATTTTACTTTATTTATTTATTTGTCAGAGAGAGAGAGCACAAGCGAGGGGAGCAGCAGGCAGAGGCAGAGGGAGAAACAGGCTCCCCGCGGAGCTGGAAGTCTAATGCAGACTCAATCCTAGTACTCTGGGATCATGACTTGGGCTGAAGGCAACCACTTAACTGACTGAGCCATTCAAGAATCCTTTTTTTTTGGAAGATTTTATTTATGGATCGAATGATCCTTACAGAGAAATTAGACAAATTGGATTTTATAGTATAGATTAAATTAAATGAAACTGCCAATATTTTACCAACATCAACATACAAAATGAGCAAATTTGTATGGTTCCATCTATTTTTCTTCCCTTACAAAATCCATGTATGCTCTTTTTCAACATGACTGAGAACCGAAAACCAGGACCCTATGTATTTTGTTTTGAGGACAGTGGAAAACAAAGCAAATATGCTTTCATATTTACTTAAAATGATTCAGAGGCATATGTAAAAATCTATAAAATTATATTTTACAACCTACAAATAACTCATAACACCAACTCTCTACTGTTGCATTTTCTGATGCCTTAGGCACATTTCTAAGAATAGAATATTGTTTAATAAACGTGTATGATACTTATAATTATAGGAACAAAAATATAAAATTAATTTTTTGCCCAGTTATTTTCCTTTATAATCTTAACAATGTGGGGTCTCATGTTCATTATTTATTACAGTAAAACTACTCCAGAATGCCTTAGGTAATTGACCTATAATGATGATAATTTTCTCTTTGCCTGAGAAAATTACTTTTAATTTTAAATTTCTCCTTAATCTTAAGGGAATGATTCACCTTGTCAATTCATTTGTTTTTGATTTCCCATTTTAATTAGTCTCAGTTTAATTACAATTGATTGAGTTAAAATATCAAATAAGAAACTACCTGCATAAATAAGAAAATCTCATTTTCCCAATAAGTATTAACTTACACTTTAGAGCAAAATATCCAGACTGCTTTATCTTTACTTGTGTACATGAGTTTCCAAGTTTATCTTCCAGAGTAAAAAAAAATATAATCATTTGTGAAGCCTAAATCATTTTACTATTTTTTTTACTAAAACATGGAAACAGAGAGAGGAAACAACTAACAAACAAACAAATAAGTAATTCTGATACATAACTGAGGTTGGAAAACGCAAAATTCTATACTTTTATTCTCTGTCATTTATCCTTCCTTCCTATTGCTGAAGCTAATCAAAATACATTGATATTATTAAGTACCTTTTAAGGGAGATATAATTGCAAATAGAAATTATCAGAAAATTAGGTTCAATTTGTTTTTCTTTTCCCTACTGATTTGAAGAGGGGCTGTCATTTCTCTTCATTCTATGTTCATCTATTTTCCCTGTTGTACAAATGAGATTTAAGGAATTAGTGCCAAAAGAGTATTTTTAGGAGAAAGTCTTATTAAATACTACCATGTGGGAGACTAAATCCAGGACAATTCTTCTAGGACAGAAACTTCTCTTTTTCTCCTTCTTGCCTCAATACCAATTTACCTATCTTATGTTCATTCCCATTTGTGAACAGAATATTTTTAACTTTATTATTACAGGTTTTACAAAATTCCCAAATGATGAGTATAAATGATGAGTATAAAATTTTCCAGCAGAACACAATATATATCATTTAATATCTATTTAAAATAAGACTATATAAAATTTCAATTATAATTTCAGTTAATACTAGTAGACAATGAGCATTCTTCTTGTTCTTTTTTTAAATTTTTTTCATAAAACATTAGTTTCACATGACAAAATATCAAGATTAAAAAATGGTCATTTGTAAATCAGACAATACAATAAAACAGGATTTCATTAAAATGTGTTTCTAAGGGTCCTGGGATAGAGCCTCACATCGGGCTCTCTGCTCAGCAGGGAACCTCCTTCCCCTTCTCTCTGCCTGCCTCTCTGCCTACTTGTGATTTCTCTCTCTGTGTCAAATAAATAAATAAAATCTTTAAAAAATATGTTTCTATATATGATACATTATTATTATGTAAGTATAAAAATGGTAGCTCATTATTAAATAAGCTTTTTCATTTTCATGTATCTAAATGAATGTCACATTTCATAATGTTTTCTTTGAAGTATATATACATTTAAAAGAACTATAGCCCAAGAGCTTTTGAGAATAGAGAATTCATCAACTGAATGGTCTTCAAAGGTTTTATTTATTTTTTATCATCAAACATAAAAATTGGAAGGGGTTTCATTTTTGGAGCCATTAATTCCAAAATTATGTATTAAGACATGTTTCTAGCATGAGAGATACAGTAATGAAAACATCAGATAAAATCCTACCTCCTAGTCTTATTTTTTTTTTTGAGTGGACACTAAAATTAAATTCTGTTAAGTCCGTGAAATGTTCAGCAGCACAAGATGGTTTAAAAATTAATTATACGGCAGAAAGCAGAATGGTCATTGCTAGTGTTGGGAGGAGAGGGAAAATGGGGAGTTGTTATTTAAAGGGTATAGAGCTTTAGTTTTGATAAATGAAAAGAGTTCTGGATATTGGTTGCACAATAATGTGAATGTACTTAATGCTAACCAAATATACACTTAAAAGTGTTAAGATGCTAAATTTTATGATATGTGTATCAGGATGGATGGATGAGATAATATTATGGTAGTAATCATTTTGCAATATATGAATGCCTCAGGTAAACAAGTATAACTTAAGCTTATGCAATGTGATATGTCATTATATCTCAAATACTGAAATTTTAAAAATATACAGTATGCCCATAAATAGGTCATTACATAGTGATTACATGATAATATGAAATACAAGGAGACAAAGGCATAATTCAAGGTGTCATCATAATTACCACTGCCTCAAAGCTAACAAAACAAACAACAAAAAATTAAAAATAAATGTGAAAATATGAGTAGAATAGAAACTCTAGCAGGTCAAATGAATTCAAATAATTAAGTTTAAAAAGTGACATCCAGAGTAGAGAAGTGACATCTTTGTCATCTTAAATGTATGAAGGGGAAGAAGGTGACCAAAAAACAAGGTAAATAAGCAATAATAATGACAGGGGGAAAAGAAAAAAACAACTTACTGAAATCCCTATGAAAGAATCAGAATAATGTACTTTCACTTACTGATAAATACCAATCCACCAGAAGCTAAAAGAAACATCAAAAAACAAAACAAAACAAAACAAAACAAAATAAACAAGAACAAATAAGATACATTTTATTTTCCTCTCTGGGAAACAATTAGGAGAATGTCAAGAGAATAATTTCCTACAATGTATTATTTCCATTAGCATTGTCTTTCCAAAAGGAAAAAGGAAAAATACATTTTCAATAGGCTGTATGAAGAAAGCTAAAATTAGGAAAATTAGAATTTAAAAAAATTTAAAAATTAAAACTTAAATAAATATAAAAACTGAAAAAGTAAATTTCTCCCTCACCCACAAAAAAAATCTAGTTAATAAAAAATAAAATAAAATTGAAAACTATTACAGTTAATTAGAAAAACAAACAGAGGAAAATAACAAACACCTAGGAAAATGAAATAGATATGTGTAAAACATTTTTTAAACATTTCACAATGTGAATGATATAAATACCTTTGAAGAAAAATATAGAGTATCAAATATACTGAAAGTTAATTAGAAAGCTAAGTATATTGATGGAACACACAGGAAAACATTCTGGAAAGTTGTGTTTTAAAAAATTCTTTTTAATTTAAATTCAATTAGCCAATACATAGTACATCATTAGTTTTTGATGTAATATTCAATGATTCGTTAGTTGTGGATAACACCCAGTGCTCATCACATCACATGCCTTCCTTAATGTCCATCACGCTGTTCCCCCATCCTCCACCCACCTCCCTTTCTGCAAACCTTAGTTTGTTTCCTGGAGTCAAGAGTCTTTCATGGTTTATCTCCCTCTCTGATTTCTTCCCACTCCGTTTTCCCTCCCTTCCCCTATTGTCTTCTGCACTATTCCTTATATTCTATATATGAGTGAAACTGTAATTGTCTTTCTCTGCTTGACTTATTTCACTTAGCTTAATCCCTCCAGTTCCATCCATATCCTTGCAAATGGTAAGTATACATCCTTTCTGATGGCTAAGCAATTGTATTCCTTTCTGATAGCTAAGTAATTGCATTGCATGTATGAACCACATCTTTATCCATTCATCTGTTGAAGGACATCTTGGCTCATTTCACAGCTTGGCTATTTTGGGCATTGCTGCTATGAGCATTGAGTTCCATGTGCCCTTACTTTTCATTACATCTGTAACTTTGGTGTAAATACCTAGTAGCTCAATTGCTGGATCATAGTGTAGCTCTGTTTTTAACATCTTGAGGAACCTCCATACTATTTTCCAGAGTGGCTGTACCAGGTGCATTTCCACCAACAGTGTAAGAGGGTTCCCTTTTCTCCATATCCTCGCCAATACTGTGCCCTGTCTTGTTAATTTTATCCATTCTAACCGGTATAAGGTATCCTGTTATTGTTTTTATTTGTATTTGTCTGATGGCTAGTGATGTGGAGCATTTTTTTATGTGTCTTTTGGCCATTTGTATGTCTTCTTTGGTGAAGTGTCTGTTCATGTCTCCTGCCATTTATTGTCTCCTTTATTTGTTTTTTTTGGGTGTTGAGTTTTGTGTTTCTTTATAGATCTTGGATACTAGCCCTTTAACAGTTATGCCATTCACAAAATTCTTCTTACATTCCATAGGTTGCCTTTTAGTTTGACTGACTGTTTCCTTTGCTGTGCAGAAGATTTTTATCTTGATGAAGTCTCAATAGTTCATTTTCACTTTTGTTTCTCTCACCTTTGGAGATGGGTCTTGCAAGAAGCTGCTGTGGCTGAGGTGAAAGAGGTTACTGCCTGTGTTGTCCTGTAGGATTTTAACAGATTCCTGTCTCACATTTAGGTCTTCCATCTACTTTTACGTTATTTTTGTGTACGGTGTAAGAGAATGGTCCAGTTTCATTCTTCTGCATGTGGTTGTCCAATTTTCCCAGCACCATTTATTAAAGAGACTGTCTTTTTTTCCAATGGATATTCTTTCATGCTTTGTTGAAGATTAGTCGACCATAGAGTTGAGGGTCCATTTCTGTGTTCTCTAGTCTGTTCCATTGATCTATGTGTCTGTTTTTGCGCAAGTACTATGCTATCTTGATGATCACAGTTTTGTGATAGCTTGAAGTCAGGCATCGTGATGCCCCCAGCTTTGGTTTTCTTTTCCAATATTTTGCTGGCAATTTGGGATCTTTTCTGGTTCCATACAAATTTTAGGATTGTTCGTTCCTGGAGAATTTTCTATTTTACCAACCTGTCGTCCGTACAAAATGAGAAAGTTTTGTATTTTTTTTTCAAAGCCAGAGGTCATGGTATACAATTTTATAAAAATAGCAAAAGCTAAGAAAGTTCTGATAAATCTCACACAATAATATTAAGAAATCATTTCAAGAATATTTCTAAAATGAAACTATTATTGACTCAAATATAATACATAATGTACAAACTGTCTCAATTTTGAGTAGGTAAATGCATTTCATTATTAGAAATTGTGGTGATTTAATGTATTATAGCATTAGTTTAAAGGAAAATGTATATAATTATTATATGTATATAATTATCTTATTAGCTTATTATAGAAATAGCTATGAAAAAAAATTAACTCAAGGCCTGTGGTAAAATCCAGAATGTTTCCATGCAGTGTTTACAGAGTCCTTCATCTCTTACAGTCTGAAAGATAATTACCAGAAATCAGGCAGGTATTTTAATGTTAAGGCTTACAGACTTAAAAAAGGAAATGTAAGCCAAACTGCAACATGATTTTTATGATAATATAGGGTACCCGTTAAGAAGAAATAGGATCCCTAAATATGGAATGGGGAAGTTTGGAAGTATCAGTAATAAACTTCCAATCCTCAGGTTCTGTAAAAATTTTAAAAATGTTCAACTTTTGTGTCAATTACTTATGTATCGAAGCACTACTGCTAAAAATTATAGCTCTTGCAATAACCCAGGAGATAAAGTTGAGAATTTTGACAATTTATTTTTGTATAGTATTTGCCCTTATAATGTATGTACTGCTTCCAAAGTAGATAATATCAATAAAAGAAGTGAGAAATATTAGGAAGGAAGGAAGGAGGGAGTGTACGAACGAAGGACAGAGAGTTAATACCTATTCCCAAACTATTCCAAAAAATAGAAAAGGAAGGGAGACATTCAGATTCATTATATGAGGTCAGCATTATTCTGATACCAAAACCAGTCAAGACACTACTAAAAAAGAGAACTATAGGCCAATATTGCTAATGAACACAGATGCAAACATTCTCAACAAAATACTAACAAATTGTATCCAACAATACATTAAAAAACATTCACAAAACAAACCAGTCACCAAGAAGAAGTGGGTTTTATTCCTGGTTGTTAAGCTGTTCCAATATTTGCAAATCAATCAGTGTGATACATCACACTGATGTATGTATCATAATGTATATATACATTATATATACATTAATATATAATGTATGTGTGATGTATTATAATGTATAATACATTATGATGTATTATAATACTATAATACATTAAATCACCACAATTTCCTTTTCATAAGGAAAGAACCATATGATCATTTCAACATATGCAGATAAAGCATTTGACAAAGTACAACAACCATGCATGATAAAACCCTCAACAAAGTAGGTTTAGATGGAACATAATTTAACGTTATAAAGGCCAAATATGAAAAATCCATCATCTTTATGGGGAAAAACTAAAAACTTTTCCCCAAAGGTCAGGAACAAGACAAGGATGCCCATTTTCACTACTTTCATTAAACAAAATATTGGACTAATATTATTCAGCCATAGAAAATAATGAAATCTTGCCATTTGCAATGACATGGATAGAGGGTAAGTGGAATACGTTAGAGAAAGGCAAATACCATATGATTTCACTCATCTGGGAAATTTAAAAAAAATAAGCAAAGGGGGAAAAAAGATACAGAGACAGGGAAATCAGGAAACAGATTCTTAACTATAGAGAATAAACTGATGGTTACCAGAGGGGAAGTGGGTGTGAGGGTGGGTTAAATAGGTGATGGGGATAAAGGAGTACGTTTGTCATGATGAGCAACAGCTAATATATGGAATATTGTAAACCTGAAACTAATATAACTACATGTTAACTAACTGGAATTAAAATAAAAACATAAGAAAAGGAATTGTGTATGTTTGTAAATACAAGTCATTTTTCACTAGAATTTTCATTTTATATCATGTAATTTAGCATGCTCCCTGTCCTCCATACTTCAAATACTGGATAGCTATGTAGAGATTTGATTAGATTCAAGGTTTGGCTTTTATTTTTGTTGTTTTGATATGAGAACTTACAAGAGACTCTGTGTTCTATTGCAACATTTCAAGAGGAACTAACTTTGTGTTTATCCCTCATTTTGTGGTTTTAAGATTGATTAGGGATTTCATGTTGTTTCACTGGGTCAGCATTTCAATGACTAGTTAAGACAGATATTGATAAAATCCATTAATTCTATAGTGTTAAAAATGTTAAATTTTATTTTAGTTTTAAAAACATTTTATTTATTTATTTGAGAAAGAGGGTGAGTGTGCACATGCACAAGTAGGGGGAGACAGAGAAGCAGACTCCTCGCTGAGCAGGGAGCCTGATGCAGGACTCAATCCCAGGACCCCAGGATCATGACCTGAGCCAAAGAAGGCAGATGCTTAACTGAATAAGCCACTCAGGGACCCCAAAATACATTAACTTTTAATTCTGGCATTCCTTCTGCATTTATTAGTTGTGGTTTCTCTGTTAAAAAAAAAAAAAAAATCCCTCAACTATTTTGATAATCTAAAACATAGCAAAGATAGCCAAAAGCTTAATCCTTTCTCAAAGACTTCTTCAAATAAACTCCTAAGGTAATATTTTTGAAGAGTTACTATAAACTCAGAATAATTATATATTTAAATTTACTATAGTTATTTTTCTTCCTTATGGTCAAGTTCTTCCATCTTTGTCAACACAGACATGTTTTACATAGGCTCATATGCCTTATGACAAAACTTTCTTATTTGTTGATAATCCTTTGCTTTCAAGCATGACAAGATACCACACAGGGCGTGAAGCTGCATCAGTAATCCCACCAAGGAACTCTCGATAGCTTAAATAAGAAATAGAATTGGGGTGCCTGGGTGGCTCAGTTGGTTAAGTGTCTACCTTTGGCTCAGGTCATGATCCCGATGTCCTGGGATTAAGCCGCATGTTGGGCTCTCTGTTCAGCGGGGAGTCTGCTTCTCTCTCTCAAGTAAATAAATAAAGTCTTAAAAAAAAAAAAAGAAATAAAATAAAATAAAAATAAATAAATAAAGTAAAAACAGATAAGATAGTATTTATGGATAATTATCTAATGACAGTTGTGGTTATCTTACTGGGTTACTCCTTGTTTTTAGAGCTTTACAATAAGCAAAGCTAGGAAGTAACACTTTTCTTTAAAATTAGAGAAAAATATAGATACTTAATACACTTAAATTCATACTTCCAAAACAAATTAACATTTGGAGACCATTATTCAACTTCTTTTATCTCATAAATGTGTATTTTAACTCTTATGCTGAAAATATTACAGTAACACACGCACACACATGCACTAAAGGAAATAATATCTTGAGAGAATATTATTGATTTCTGTTTTTTCTATTATCTATTTCCTCCCTGCTCTTATAAGTAATTCTTTTATATTGAGATTTTCTTTCTACTGTTTCAAAATATTAAGAAATATTCATATGTTTCTGTATTTTCCTCCAGGATATTCAGAAAGATAGGACACTATATATACATTTACCCACATTGCATTCTTCATTTAACAATGTTCTTTGGAGATAACTACTTAGAAAATTATAGAGTTCTTTGTCCCATTTTCCAGCGGCTTAGCATTCTTCTGGGTGATTTTTCACAGTCTATTCAACCAGTTTCCTAAGCAACATAATTTTTCCAACTAGTTACCCTAAATAGCATTGTTATTTCTGGTCTTTTACTATTTTAAATAATGCTAAAATGAATGACCTTTATCCATAAGTCATTTCATATGTTTTGCCGATTTGTGTTCCTTTAGATAACTTGAAATAAGATTGTTTGTTCAAATGGTAAATGAATGCACAATTTTGAAAAATATTGCCAAATATCCCACAGACTAATACTAGCTTGCATTCCATGAAAAATATTAAAATGTCCCTGTGATCCACAATTTGCCAAGTAAATGTAAAATGCAATTATTAGATATTTGTGAATCTTGGAGATTATGAGTGGTATTTCGATTCAGGGTTTTTTTTTTTTTTTCTTAATTAGTGAGGTGGACATTCTTGTCACATGTATAAGAACCATTGGCATGTCTTTTTTTAGCATTTAATATTCACACTTTTTTTGTCCTCTTAGGTTTTTTTTTTTTTTTTAATGAATCAGTTCTCAGTCCTTTAGAAATCACTATTAAGTTGCAATTTCATTTTTCAGTTTTTCATTGTTTTTATTTCCTTAAGGTATTTTGACATGCAATATTTAGCATAATCAAATTTATAAATCTTTTCCATTAGTTATTTAATTTTAAATAAGTATTAAATAAATTTTCTGATTCATGTGTTAAGAATTCACTATCCACCCATTTTTTTCTAGTAATTGGATGGTTTGACTTTATATACATTTGTGTATCTGATCTATTTATAATATATGGTAATGTAGAGATGAGAAATTGATCTAGTTTTATTTTTACCCTCCAACAATGTAGTTGTCCCAACACCAATAATTTTTGTAAGTCTTCTTTTGCTCTTTGATTTGAAATGTCTCATTACTGTGTATTGAATTTCCAAATACCATTGGGGTAATCCTGGTTTTTCTATTTTATTTCATTGGTATGTTTGCCAATTCACCTGTTGATGCTAAACTGCTCTAACTGTATAGACTTGATAAGTTTAAAGCTTGGCAGGATTGACTACTCTTTTAAACATTTCTTCCAAATTCTATAGCTATTTTGTCTATTTCTAAACATTAAACTGTCATATTTACTGAAACTGAATCAAGTCATAAATTAACTTAGAGATACTTTATATTTTATGATGTTGAAATTTCCTATTTAAAAACACAATATATCCTTATAGTTCTTCATGCATTTATAGAATTTTTAGTATTCTGCTGATATTTAATAAAACATAAGGTAAAATACACACAGATAAGATACTATACCTAAATAAGTTAAAGACAAAGAACAGAATGATTAGAAGGAAATTTGAAGTAAAAACATTGATTAGAGAAAAAATATCAAGAGGTAGAAATATGAAAGAAGTGTTCAAATACAGAGACATTATAAGGCTGTAAATATATTAAGATTTAGAAAACAAAAATAGTCTTAAGTCGATAATGTTTAGGAATGGGAATGAAAAAAAACATGCAGATACATCACTGATATTTCAGATCATCAAGATTTTTTTAATCTTAAAAAGCATCAAATGCTAGTTGGTGATATGAGTATGATACCTCAGTTAAAGGATATTAGACTTGAAAAAATTATCAATAATATTGCATTTTGAGAGAAATTAGTTGATGTTTTTACAATATCGCAAAATATATTTTGAACGTATGGTTCCATCCGTAATTATTCAAATATAAATTGTGTGTCAAAACAAGATTAATATTGGTCCAGAAAAGAAAATAATCATATATACTTCTTATTCCTAAGTAAGCAAATAAAGCATCTCAGGCAAAAAAGGATGTCCAAGTTCATCCCAAGAGTTCAATAAAAAGAAATTATAAAATAATAGCTTCATAGGAATTATAGATAACAGATTGATATAGAAAAAATTATGAATATTAAAGTCTGATGACCTTATATATCTTAGTGATAATTTAATAACTAAAAGAAAGAAGGGGGAGAAAAAGAGGAAAAAACCATGGGTAAGAAGGTGAAAATAGGATTAAGCTATTTTGAACAATTGATGAAATATAAGAAAAGATATTCTATTATATATCAATGCTTAGGAGATTTTCTTAATGATATTCATTAGATGATTTTGAAATAAATTCACTGATTTTGCATGATTGTACAGAAAATAATAAAACATTATTCAAGTCTATTTTCTGTTTTATTTATTTTCTATTTTTATTTTCTTTTCTATTTTCTATTCTCAATAAAAAATGACAAAATACATAAAAATAGATATAGGAAAGGCTACTGTTAAAGACATTGAAAAATACAAATGTAATGATAAGGCTGATATGTTTACAAATGAAAAATCATAAGAAAGGTAACAGAATTTTTCTTCATCAGTATAACCAGCAGTTTATCACATCTTATGAATTTCTTCTGGTGTGTATAACTTGCTTTGAAAATCTTTAAAATTTTATTTATTTTATTTCCTTTTGTTATATTATGTTAGTCATCATACAGTGCATCATTATTTTTTGATGTAGTGTTCCATGATTCATTGTTGGCATATAACACCCAGTGCTCCATGCAAATCCGTGCCCTCCTTAATACTCATCACCAGGAAAGCCTTTAAAATTTTAATTTCCACTCTCATATTTTTGAGTCTACATTTTCCCTTTATTTTTTATATGGATTATATTTATCTAGTAAAAATTGTTTTCAATATTCTGATTTTTCATTAATTAAATCACTTCAATAATTGTTATCATAACTTTTAATTGAATCATATTAAATAGATTATGATCTTATCTGCTAACTCCAAAATCTAACTCAATTATAGGTCTGCTTCATTTCTTTTCTGTTTATGAGGAATATGGTATTTTACTCTTTGCGTGCCTATTGTTTTATTTTAATGAATGTTGAAAATTACACACACACACACACACACACACACGCATTTTGGGGGGGGTGAAGCAGAAGGAGAGAGAGAATCTTAAGCAAGTCCCACACCCAACACAGAACCTGACTGGGTGCTTGGTCTTAACAATCCTGAGATAATGACCTGAGCCAAAATCAAGAGTAAGACTCTTAACTCACTGAGCCAATTATGTGTATTCTCACTTTCCTTTTGCTATGTTGATGAAGTGAGGACTGATGACCTTGATTCAATTAGGGATAGAATTTATTCAAACCTATATTGTAGCTTTGGTAAATCTCTGTCCACTTCTTTGGCTCTTTTCCTAAGCATAGCTCTATAGCTTTCATCAAAAGGTTTGTATAGTTATTATCTGCTGTATTCTCACATCTCAGTAATCTGGTATTCCACTACTTGTTTCTTCAGAACTGCTAGAGTACTGACTGCAACTATTTGCTCTAATTTTCAGAACCTCTCTGTATAGTTGTTTCTTCTTCCAACCCATGAACTTCATCAAAGACCTGAAGGGGAAAACCAGGTATGGCAGGCTATTCTTATCCACTACTTCTCATCAAGTTCTTATCCCTCCTAGAGTCCAATTTCGTCTATTTTTATTAGAACACAAAATACCCTGCAGGTTTACTTACTCCCTCTTCAGTACTCTTCCTTGGTAAAACTTTAATTCTCAGGCTCTTGCATCATGTTATGGTTTGGCAAATACCAGGAGAGAAAATAAAATTTTCCAAAAAATCAATGTTAACTCAAGGGACTTGCACTCAGTGAAAAAAGCTAATCTCATAAGGTTACAGATTGTTTGATTCCTTTTATGTAACTATTTGAAATAAAAAATACATGGATTAGTGGTTGCCAGAAGTTAGGGATGGGGGATGGGAGGAAGTGGCAATAAATTGGAAGAGGGCCTTTCTGTTAATGGAATAGCTTTGATTGTATCTCGATAATATCTTTATTGCAGTGGTCATTTCATCAATCAATGTGTGTTATAAAATTATGTAGGATTATATACACACACTTATGTTTATAAATGATCGCATGTAAACTTGTGAAATCTGAATAACCTGTGAGGATTGTACCAATAACAATTTCCTGGTTATACTGATTTATAAATGTAAGATGTTACCATGTAGGGACAATGGGTGAAAGTATATAGGACACCATGCATATTTTTTTCAATTTCCTGTAAGTCTAAGATTATCTAAAAATTTAAAGTTGTTTATTTATTTATTTATTTTTGCTTTTGTTGTGTTTGTTGTTGTTGTTCTTTTTTAAGAGAGCAAGAAAGAGCATGCAAGCTGTGGAGGAAGGGCAGAGGGAGAGGGAGGGAGAGAAGATTAAGCAGAATCCATGCCCAGCACAGTGTCTGATGCAGGATTCAATTTCATGACCCTGAGATCATGACTTGAGCTGAAATCAAGAGTTACATGCTTAACCAACCAAGCCACACTGGTGTCCCCCAAATTTAAAGTTTTTAATAAAGTGTTAGTCTCAGTGTATGTACCATTTTGTGTTCCCACCAACAGTGTACACGGACTCCAATTTCTTCACATCCCTGCCAACACTTCCTCTCTCTCTCTTTCTTCCTTCTTCCTTCCCTCTCTCCCTTCCTTCCTTCCTTTCTTCCTTCCTTCCATTTCATAATAGCCATCCTAACATGTATGAGGGGATATCTCATTGTGATTTTAATCTGCCTTCCCCTGGTTGAGCACCATTTAATACACCCATTGATCATTTGTATATCTTTGGAGAAACATCTATCCAATCTTTGCCCATTTTTTTAAAAATATTTTTTTTATTTTTTATAAACATATATTTTTATCCCCAGGGGTACAGGTCTGTGAATCACCAGGTTTACACACTTCATAGCACTCACCAAAGCACAAACCCTCCCCAATGTCCATAATCCCACCCCCTTCTCCCAAACCCCTCCTCCCAGCAACCCTCAGTTTGTTTTGTGAGATTAATAGTCACTTATGGTTTGTCTCCCTCCCAATCCCATCTTGTTTCATTTATTCTTCTCATACCCACTTAAGCCCCCACGTTGCATCACCACTTCCTCATATCAGGGAGATCATATGATAGTTGTCTTTCTCTGCTTGACTTATTTCGCTAAGCATGATACGCTCTAGTTCCATCCATGTTGTCGCAAATGGCAAGATTTCATTTCTTTTGATGGCTGCATAGTATTCCACTGTATTATATATACCACATCTTTTTGATCCCTTCATCTGTTGATGGACATCTAGGTTCTTTCCATAGTTTGGCTATTGTGGACATTGCTGCTATAAACATTTGGGTGCACGTGCCCCTTTGGATCACTACGTTTGTATCTTTAGGGTAAATACCCAATAGTGCAATTGCTGGGTCATAGGGCAGTTCTATTTTCAACATTTTGAGGAACCTCCATGCTGTTTTCCAGAGTGGCTGCACCAGCTTGCATTCCCACCAACAGTGTAGGAGGGTTCTCCTTTCTCCGCATCCGCACCAGCATCTGTCATTTCCTGACTTGTTGATTTTAGCCATTCTGACTGGTGTGAGGTGATATCTCATTGTGGTTTTGATTTGTATTTCTCTGATGCCGAGTGATATGGAGCACTTTTTCATGTGTCTGTTGGCCATCTGGATGTCTTCTTTGCAGAAATGTCTGTTCATGTCCTCTGCCCATTTCTTGATTGGATTATTTGTTCTTTGGGTGTTGAGTTTGCTAAGTTCTTTATAGATTCTGGACACTAGTCCTTTATCTGATATGTCGATTGCAAATGTCTTCTCCCATTCTGTCAGTTGTCTTTTGGTTTTGTTAACTGTTTCCTTTGCTGTGCAAAAGCTTTTGATCTTGATGAAATCCCAATAGTTCATTTTTGTCCTTGCTTCCCTTGTCTTTGGAGTTGTTCCTAGGAAGATGTTGCTGCGGCTGAGGTCGAAGAGGTTGCTGCCTGTGTTCTCCTCAAGGATTTTGATGGATTACTTTCGCACATTGAGGTCCTTCATCCACTTTGAGTCTATTTAAATGTGTGGTGTAAGGAAATGGTCCAATTTCATTTTTCTACATATGGCTGTCCAATTTTCCCAACACTATTTATTGAAGAGGCTGTCTTTTTTCCATTGGGCATTCTTTCCTGCTTTGTCGAAGATTAGTTGACTGTAGAGTTGAGGGTCTATTTCTGGGCTCTCTATTCTGTTCCATTGATCTATGTGTCTGTTTTTGTGCCAGTACCATGCTGTCTTGATGATGACAGCTTTGTAATAGAGCTTGAAGTCCGGAATTGTGATGCCACCAACGTTGGCTTTCTTTTTCAATATCCCTTTAGCTATTCGAGGTCTTTTCTGGTTCCATATAAATTTTAGAATTATTTGTTCCATTTCTTTGAAAAAGATGGATGGTACTTTGATAGGAATTGCATTAAATGTGTAGATTGCTTTAGGTAGCATAGACATTTTCACAATATTTATTCTTCCAATCCAGGAGCATGGAACATTTTTCCATTTCTTTGTGTCTTCCTCAATTTCTTTCATGAGTACTTTATAGTTTTCTGAGTATAGATTCTGTGCCTCTTTGGTTAGGTTTATTCCTAGGTATCTTATGGTTTTGGGTGCAATTGTAAATGGGATGGACTCCTTAATTTCTCTTTCTTCTGTCTTGCTGTTGGTGTAGAGAAATGCAATTGATTTCTGTGCATTGATTTTATATCCTGACACTTTACTGAGTTCCTGTACAAGTTCTAGCAGTTTTGGAGTGGAGTCTTTTGGGTTTTCCACATATAGTATCATATCATCTGCAAAGAGTGATAGTTTGACTTCTTCTTTGCCGATTTGGATGCCTTTAATTTCCTTTTGTTGTCTGATTGCTGAGGCTAGGACCTCTAGTACTCTGTTGAATAGCAGTGGTGATAATGGACATCCCTGCTGTGTTCCTGACCTTAGCGGAAAAGCTTTCAGTTTTTCTCCATTGAGAATGATATTTGCGGTGGGTTTTTCATAGATGGCTTTGATGATATTGAGGTATGTGCCCTCTATCCCTACACTTTGAAGAGTTTTGATCAAGAAGGGATGCTGGACTTTGTCAAATGCTTTTTCACCATCTATTGATAGTATCATATGGTTCTTGTTCTTTTATTGATGTGCTGTATCACATTGACTGATTTGCAGATGTTGAACCAACCTTGCAGCCCTGGAATAAATCCCACTTGGTCGTGGTGAATAATCCTTTTAATGTACTGTTGAATCCTATTGGCTAGTATTTTGTTGAGTATTTTCGCATCTGTGTTCATCAAGGATATTGGTCTATAGCTCACTTTTTTGATGGGATCCTTGTCTGGTTTTGGGATCAAGGTGATGTTGGCCTCATAAAAAGAGTTTGGAAGTTTTCCTTCCATTTCTACTTTTTGGAACAGTTTCAGGAGAATAGGAATTATTTCTTCTTTAAATGTTTGGTAGAATTCCCCCGGGAAGCTGTCTGGCCCTGGGCTTTTGTTTGTTTGGAGATTTTTAATGATTGTTTCAATCTCCTTACTGGTTATGGGTCTGTTCAGGCTTTCTATTTCTTCCTGGTTCAGTTGTGGTAGTTTATATGTTTCTAGGAATGCATCCATTTCTTCCAGATTGTCAAATTTATTGCCGTAGAGTTGCTCATAGTATGTTCTTATAATAGTTTGTATTTCTTTGGTGTTAGTTGTGATCTCTCCTCTTTCATTCATGATTTTATTTATTTGGGTCCTTTCTCTTTTCTTTTTGATAAGTCGGGCCAGGGGTTTATCAATTTTCTTAATTCTTTCAAGAACCAGCTCCTAGTTTCGTTGATTTGTTCTATTGTTTTTTTGGTTTCTATTTCATTGATTTCTGCTCTGATCTTTATGATTTCTCTTCTCCTGCTGGGCTTAGGGTTTCTTTCTTGTTCTTTCTCCAGCTCCTTTAGGTGTAGGGTTAGGTTGTGTACCTGAGACCTTTCTTGTTTCTTGAGAAAGGCTTGTACCACTATATACTTTCCTCTCAGGACTGCCTTTGTTGTGTCCCACAGATTTTGAACTGTTGTATTTTCATTATCATTTGTTTCCATGATTTTTTTCAATTCTTCTTTATTTTCCCGGTTGACCCATTCATTCTTTAGAAGCATGCTGTTTAGTCTCCATGTATTTGGGTTCTTTCCAAACTTCCTTTTGTGGTTGAGTTCTAGCTTTAGAGCATTGTGGTCTGAAAATATGCAGGGAATGATCCCAATCTTTTGATATCGGTTGAGTCCTGATTTAGGACTGAGGATGTGATCTATTCTGGAGAATGTTCCATGTGCACTAGAGAAGAATGTGTATTCTGTTGCTTTGCCATGAAATGTTCTGAATATATCTGTGATGTCCATCTGGTCCAGTGTGTCGTTTAAGGCCTTTATTTCCTTGCTGATCTTTTGCTTGGATGATCTGTCCATTTCAGTGAGGGGAGTGTTAAAGTCCCCTACTATTATTGTATTATTGTTGATGTGTTTCTTTGATTTTGTTATTAATTGGTTTTTATAGTTGGCTGCTCCCACGTTGGGGCATAGATATTTAAAATTGTTAAATCTTCTTGTTGAACAGACCCTATGAGTATGATATAGTGTCCTTCCTCATCTCTTATAGTCTTTGGCTTAAAATCTAATTGATCTGATATAAGGACTGCCACTCCTGCTTTCTTCTGATGTCCATTAGCATGGTAAGTTCTTTTCCACCCCCTCTCTTTAAATCTGGAGGTGTCTTCGGGCTTAAAATGAGTTTCTTGGAGGCAACATATAGATTGGTTTTGTTTTTTATCCATTTTGATACCCTGTGTCTTTTGATAGGGGCATTTAGACATTAACATTCAGGGTAACTATTGAGAGATATGAATTTAGTGCCATTATATTGCCTGTAAGGTGACTGTTACTGTATATGGTCTCTGTTCCTTTCTGATCTACCACTTGTAGGCTCTCTCTTTGCTTAGAGGACCCCTTTCAATATTTCCTGTAGGGCTGGTTTAGTGTTTGCAAATTCTTTCAGTTTTTGTTTGTCCTGGAAGCTTTTAATCTGTCCTTCTATTTTCAATGATAGCCTAGCTGGATATAGTATTCTTGGCTGCATGTTTTTCTCATTTAGTGCTCTGAAAATATCATGCCAGCTCTTTCTGGCCTGCCAGGTCTCTGTGGATAAGTCAGCTGCCTATCTAATATTTTTACCATTGTATGTTACAGACTTCTTTTCCCGGGCTGCTTTCAGGATTTTCTCTTTGTCACTGAGACTTGTAAATTTTACTATTAGGTGACGGGGTGTGGGCCTATTCTTATTGATTTTGAGGGGCGTTCTCTGAACCTCCTGAATTTTGATGCTCGTTCCCTTTGCCATATTGGGGAAATTCTCCCCAATAATTCTCTCCAGTATACCTTCTACTCCCCTCTCTCTTTCTTCTTCTTCTGGAATCCCAATTATTCTAATGTTGTTTCATCTTATGGTGTCACTTATCTCTCGAATTCTCCCCTCGTGGTCCAGTATCTGTTTGTCCCTCTTTTGCTCAGCTTCTTTATTCTCTGTCATTTGGTCTTCTATATCACTAATTCTTTCTTCTGCCTCATTTATCCTAGCAGTGAGAGCCTCTGTTTTTTATTGCACCTCATTAATAGCTTTTTTGATTTCAACTTGGTTAGATTTTAGTTCTTTTATTTCTCCAGAAAGGGCTTTTATATCTCTCGAGAGGGTTTCTCTAACATCTTCCATGCCTTTTTCGAGCCCGGCTAGAACCTTGAGAATTGTCATTCTGAACTCTAGATCTGACATATTACCAATGTCTGTATTGATTAGGTCCCTAGCCTTCGGTACTGCCTCTTGTTCTTTTTTTTGAGTTGAATTTTTCTGTCTTGTCATTTTGTCCAGATAAGAGTATATGAAGGAGCAAGTAAAATACTAAAAGGGTGGCAACAACCCCAGGAAAATATGCTTTAACCAAATTAGAGGAGATCCCAAATCGTGAGGGGAGAGAAAGGGGATAAAAAGAGGTTCAAAAAGGAAGAAAGAAAAAAAAAAAAAGAAAAAAGAAAAAAAAAGAAAAGAAAAGAATTAAAAAAAAAGAAAACAAATAAGAAAAATATAAAAAAGAATATATATATATTAGATAAACTAGTTTAAAAACGTTAAAAAAGAAAAAGGTAAAAGTTAAAAAAAATTTTTACCAGAAGGCGAGAAAAAACAAAAAATGAAAAAGAAAAAAATTAAATTAACTGCAAGACTATAAAAAATCACAGGGAAAATGCCATGAGTTTCATACTTTGTTTTCTCCTCCTCTGGAATTCTGCTGCTCTCCTCGGTATTGAAACTGCACTCCTTGGTAGATGAACTTGGTCTCGGCTGGATTTCTTGTTGATCTTCTGGGGGAGGGGCCTGTTGTAGTGATTCTCAAGTGTCTTTGCCCCAGGCGGAATTACACCGCCCTTACCCGGGGTCGGGGTGAGTAATACGCTCGGGTTTGCTTTCAGGAGCTTTTGTTCCCTGAGCGCTTTCCGTCGAGTTCCGGAGGACGGGAATACAAATGGCGGCCTCCTGGTCTCCGGCCTGGAGGAGCCAAGAGCCCAGGGCCCCACTCCTCAGTGCGCCCTCAGAGAACAGCGCCCAGTTACTCCCGTCTGCCTGACCTCCGGCCCCGCTCCGAGCTCACGGAGCCCGTCACCCCGAGCTGTGAGCTTACTGTCGTCTCTGTCTCTGTAGCCGGCTTTCCCGTTCTAATACCCGCAAGCTCTGCGACACTCAGACACCCCCGATCCTTCTGTGACCCTGCGGGACCTGAGGCCACGCTGACCTCGCGTGGGCTTCTCCCCTGTTTAGCCTCTGGAGCGATGTCCCTCAGCGGAACAGACTTTTCAAAGTCCTGATTTTTTGCTCCGTTGCTCCGCCGCTTGCCGGTCCCTCCCCCCGGGGTCTATCTTCCCGTCGCTTTGGATTCACTTCTCCGCCGGTCCTACCTTTCAGAAAGTGGTTGTTTTTCTGTTTCCAGAATTGCTGTTCTTCTCTTCGATCTGCCGATGGATTTTCAGGTGTTTGCAATCTTAAGATAAGCTATCTAGCTGATCTCCTGCTAGCTGAAGTAGTCTCAGCTGCTACTTCTCTGCCATCTTGACTCCTCCCCTCTTTGCCCATTTTTTAATTGGATTATTACTATTACTGCTATTTTGCTATTGACTTGTAGGAGTTCTTTACATATTTTGATAATTGATCCTTTATCAGATACGCAATTTATGAATATTTTCTCTCATTCTATAGGTAACTTTGTCACTGTTGTTTGGTTCTTTTGTCATACAGAAACTTTTTAGTTCTATTCTGTCCCAATTGTCTTGTCTATTTTTGTTCTCGTTGCTGTTTTTTTGTTGTAATATCCATGAAAACAATAAGGAAGTTTCTAAAAAATTAAAACAGAACTATAATAGGGGCATCTGGGTGACTCAGTGGGTTAAGCCTCTGCCTTTGGGTAGAGTCCTGGGATGGACCCTGCATAGGGCTCTCTGCTCAGCAGAGGTTTTGCTTTCCTCCCAATCCCGCCTGCCTCTCTGTCTACTTGTGATCGCTCTCTGTCAAATAAGTAAATAAAATCTTTAAAAAAATTGAACTACAGTATATTACAGCAACCCCACTCCTAAGTATATATCCAAAATAACTTAAAACCAGATCTCAAAGAGATATCTCTATGACATGTTCATTTCAGCATTATTCACAATTTATTCAAGACAGAGACACAACTGCAATGTTTGTCAACCAATGGGTAAGAAAAATATGATATAACCATAAAATGGAATATTATTCAGCCTTTTAAAAGAAGTTAATTCTAAAAAGAATTTAAGTAAATAAAAGAAAGAAATTCTGCTGTTTACAAAAACATGGATTGGACCTGCAATACATTAGTGATATAAGACAATTTCAGATGGACAAATACTGCAAAATTCCAATTATATGAGGTATCCAAAATAGTCAAAACTTAAAGAAGCAAAAAAATAGAATAGTGGTTGCTAGGGGATGGGGTAAGGAGAGAAGTGGTATGTTGTTGCTTAATGGCATAAAGTCATAATTACACAAAATTCTAAATACCTAATTACTAATTGCTAATACTAATTACACATTCTAAATACCTCCTGTATAATACAGTGCCTATAGTAAATAACATTGTGTGGTTCACTTAAAAATTTGTTAAGAAAGGGACGCCTGGGTGGCTCAGTTGGTTAAGCAGCTGCCTTCGGCTCAGGTCATGATCCCAGTGTCCTGGGATCGAGTCCCACATCGGGCTCCTTGCTACGCGGGGAGCCTGCTTCTCCCTCTGACTTTGCCTTCCACTCTGTCTGCCTGTGCTCGTTCTGGCTCTCTCTCATAAATAAATAAAAATCTTTAAAAAAAAAATTTGTTAAGAAAGTAGATCTTGTATTTTCTCGCGTTTTACTTTTTATTTAAATTCCAGGTAGTTAACATGCAATCCAATATTAGTTTCAGGGTACAATATAGTGATTCCATACTTCCATACAACACTACAGGCTCATCACACTAAGTACAATGCTTAATCCCCATCACCTGTTTAACCAATACCCTCCCTCCACATTCCCTCTGGAACTATCAGTTTGTTCTTTGTACTTAAGAATTTGCTTCTTGAGGGTGCCTGGGTGTCTCAGTTGGTTAAGTGCCTGCCTTCAGCTCAGGTCATGATCCCAGAGTCCTGGGATCGAGTCCTGCATCCTTCTCCCTGCTGAGCAAGGAGTGCACTTCTCCCTCTAGTCTTCCCCCCTGCTTGTGCTAACTTGTGTTCTCTCTCTCTCTCACACACAAACACAAATAAATAAAATCTAAAATAAATAAATAAATAAATAATACAAAGAAGAAGAGTTGCCTGGGTGGTACAGTTGTTAAGCTCTGACTCTTGGTTTTAGCTCTGACTCTTGTGATCTCAGGGTCATAAGATTGAACTCCACATCAGGTCCACATTCAGCATGCAGTCTGCTTCAGATACTCTCTCCTCCCTCTGCCCCTCCCACTTGTGTTTTTATTCTCTCTAAAATAAATAAATTATTTTTTTTAAATGTTGGTTTCTTGATTTGCCTCTCTCTTTTTTCCCCCTTTGTTCATTTGTTTTGTTTCTCAAATTCCACATATGAGTGAAATTATATGGTATTTGTCTTTCTCTGATTGACTTATTTTGCTTAGCACACTCTCTGGTTCCATTCATGTCATTGCAAAAACAAGACTTCATTCTTTTTTATTATATATTATTTTCATTCATATATATATCACTTCTTCTTTATCCATTCATTAGTTGATGGATACTTGGGCTATTGCCATAATTTGGCTATTGTAGATAATGCTACTATAAGAATCAGGATGTACTTATCATTTTGAATTAGTATTTCTGCATTATTTGGGTTAACACCTAGTGGTATAGTGGCTGGATTATAAGGTAGTTCTAATTTTAACTTTTTGGGGATCCTCCATACCATTTTTCAGAGTGGCTGCACCAGTTTGCATTTCTCTTTCTCCGTATCCTCACCAGCACATGTTGTTTCTTGTGTGTTGATTTTAGCCATTTTGGCAGGTGTGAGGTAATATCTCATTATAATTCTGATTTGTATTTTTTTAAGATTTTATTTGTTTGAAACAGAAAGCGAGAGAGCACAAGAAGGGGGAACAGCAAAGAGGGGAGGGGGAAGCAGGCTCCCCGCTGAGCAGGGAGCCCATTGCAGGACTTGATCCCAGGATCTTGGTATCATGGCCTGAGCTGAAGGCAGATGCTTAAGCATCTGAGCCACCCAGGTGCCCCTTGATTTGTATTTGTAATTTTGATTTGTATTTCCCTAAAAATGAGTGATGTTGAGCATCTTTTCATATTGACCATCTGGATGTCTTCTTGGAAAAATGTCTATTCATGTGTTCTGCCCATTTTTAAAACTGTATTACTCATTTTTGGGGTACTGAGTTTTATATGTTCTTCCTATATTTTATAAGACTAACCCTTTATCAGATAGGTCATTTGCAAATATCTTCTCCCATTCTGTAGTTTTGTTGATTGTTTCCTTCACTTTGCAAAGGCTTTTTAATTTCATGAAGTCTCAGTAGTTCATTTTTTCTTCTGTTTCCCTTGCCTCAGGAGACACATTAAGAAAGAAGTTGCTACAGCTGATGTTAAAGGGAATACAGCCTGTGCTCTCCTCCTGGATTTTGATAGTTTCTGGTCTCACATTTAGGTATTTTATCCATTCTGAATTTATTTTTGTATTTGGCTTAAGAAAGTGGTCCTGTTTCATTCTTTTGCATGTCACTGTTTAGTTGTCCCAACACCATTTGTTGAGGAGACTATTATTTTCCTATTGGTTTTTCTTTCCTGCTTTGTTTGATTAATTGACCACATAGTTGTAGTTTTATTTCTGGGTTTTCTGTTATGTTCCATTGATCTATTTGTCTATTTTTGTGCCAGTGCCGCACTGTTTTGATCACTACAGCCTTCTAATTCAACTTGAAGTCTGGAATTGTGATGCTTCCAGCTTTGCTTTTCGTTTTCAAGGTTGTTTTGGCTATTCAGGGTCTTTTGTGGATGCATACAAATTTTAGGATTGTTTGTTCTAGCTCTGTGAAAATGCTGGTGGTATTTTTATAGGAATTGCATTAAATGTGCAGATTGCTTTGGGTAGTATAGACATTTCAACAATGATTGATATTCTAATCCTTGAGTATGGAATGCCTTTCCATTTCTTTGTTTCACATTCAATTTGCTTCATCAGTGTTTTATAGTTTTCAGATTACAGGTCTTATACCTCTATGGTTAGGTTAATTCCTAGGCATCCAAATCAGCAGAAATAAACTTCCACTATTTGCAGATGGCGTGATACTCCATATTGAAAACCCCAAACCATCTACCAAAAAACTGCTAGAACTGATAAACAAATTCAGTAAAGTTACAGCATACAAGATCAACATACAGAAATCTGTTGCATTTCTATACATCAACAATGAAGCACCAAAAAGAAATTAAGGAACAATCCCATTTACAATTGCATCATGTTAAGTGTTTTTAACACACTCAGACACACACAAACACAAAGGAACACACAGAAGCTTTTGGAGACAATGGATGTTTATTACCCTGATTATAGTGATGATGTCATGAGAATGTATATGCCCAAATTCATCAAACTGTATTCATTAAATATATGTATTTTTTAAAGGTTTTATTTACCCATTTGCCGGACAGAGTGTGGGAGCATAAGTTGGGGGGGGGGGGCAGCAGGCATAGGGAGAAGCAAGCTCTCCACCGAGCAAGTATCCTTAATCAGGACTTGACCCCAGGACCCTGGGATCATGACCTGAGCTGAAGGCAGATGCTTAATTGACTAAGACACCCAGCCATCCCTAAATACATGTATTTTTATTTAATTATACCTCAATGATCTGCAAAATCATACCTATAAATGGAAGTCATTTTTGTTTAGTTTTCCAGCTTTTATTATTCTATGAAAGCCCACAGTCTTGTCTTCTATTATTAAAAAAACTAATTTATATACTTTTAATGTCCATATCTTTGAGTGTAATGATTATTTCATTAACTGGGACTTCTATGGATCTATTTCTCTTTTTTCTATCTATATTTTTACCTCTTTATCTAGAATCTTTGATCTATCACCATCATCATCATCATCACTGTCATCTTTCTGTCTTCCAATTATGTTTTATAATTCAAAAAACTGTAGGCATGATCTGAGACTTGGAATGACACTGACTTTATCTAGAGTATAGACTCTAACTTGAGGTCTGAAAAAAATCCCTTAGATATACAAGGATTTGTGGCTCTTAAAAGCTCAAAGCTACCTGACAAAATCTTTTTCCTTAGTTATTAATTTCATAAGGGAAGTGTCACTGTAACAATATATCAAAAAATACTCCTTAGAAGAATGGTAATGAAGAAAAAAATGAGAAATATTGCTCTTGAGAATACTATGTTTGTTACTGTCAGGCAGTTAAATTAGAGCAAGGTTCTCAAAATGTGGTTGGGCAACCTGTGGGGATCCATAGAACTGTCAGGAGGGCCACTGTGCCAAAATGATTTTCACAATAATACTAAGATGTTATTTGGCTCTTTTATACTCATTCTCTCATGAGTGCACAGTGACGTTTCCTGAAGTTATATGACATGTGATTCTACAACAAATCAAATGTAGAAGCAAATATGATTGCCTAGCAGACTTCTATTACACCAGACTTTAAAGAGATTTTAACAAATATAAAACAATGAAGAGCTTCTCCCTATTTCATAATGTATATAATTTATGTCAATACATTTTAGAGTTTTGTTATGCATAAGAATATTAATAACTACATTGTAAAAAATTCAATTGTAATATCTAATATGATAAATCTCAATAGATATAAATCGCATAACCAAAACTCTTTGGAGTCCTCAATAACGTTTAGGAGTATAAAAGGTGTCCTGAATTCTGAAAATATGAGAGCCACTCAAATACAGTTGCAATCCCAGACCAATTTAATCCAGTCAGGAATTCTATTCTCCTGAAACTGGGATTAATTAAAATCTTAAGAAGGATGCTCTCTTTCAAGTTTACATTTATTCCTACAGTGTAGCCTCTCAGAGTTCTTACTAAATAAAGATGGGGAATCTTGGCAGGACTCTTCCTCATTGCTGGACCTTGATCTATAATTTTGCTTTGAATGAATCTGCCAAAATATCCATTTATTCCTCAGTGTCTCAGTCACTGCCTTTGAATTTGGAGAAAAGTGCCCCTAAAATGTTGATTTTGGGTTTCCTGGCTTCTCTCTTCCTGGGAATCTTACTCCCAAGACTCTTCAATTATATTTAGTCTGTATTACAATTAATACAATTTCAAGATAGGAAGAATCTGTTTTTACATTTCAATGCAGCATAGTTTACTTAAATTGAAAATAATAATAATAATTTGAAAGATATTATTCAATAAAGAAAAGTTATGTTGTGGAAAGTTCTATTTTCTACTAGAAATGTCTATAATATGAAAAAAAGTAAGGTCTATAATATGAGCAAAATCACAATAAGGAAAGTGTAGCAACTGTTATAAAACTGCTACCTGTATTGGATTGTATAATTATCTCAAAATTATTGTTAATGGTATTTTACAGAAAAAAAAAACTTGAAACATGAAAAATGTTTTTCCTCTTTTTGTCCTCGCTCTTCTGCCTATGGAGATTTCCTTTCTATTCGTGGTCTATCATTAAGTTCTATTAGTATTAAATAATAAATGACTATCCCACTGGTCTAATCCTTCCTTTAATAAAGAATTGTTCTTGAGTAGTTGGATCAGTAAAAAAAGAGCTTAAATATAAAGGTACACATTTTCTCAATGCCAGTAAATTTATGTTAAAATATAAATATATGGATAAATGATGGCTTTACAATTTTGATGCACTTAATAATTTATTCATCTGGTATTACTTTACTCCTATTAGATCCAAGCCAATGATATTGGGACTCTAGGAATATGTCAAGAGGAAATTAATTGGAATGAAATAATGTCTGTGACAGAGCCTGTCTCACTACACTCACGGGTGTCACTAAGTGAGCTTTATCCACCGAAGTTATTGCTGCTCTTTAGTAATCTTTCGCCATTCACAGGAATCTTCTATCCTCACAAGTGTAGAGTGGAAGGATTAAGGATTGCAAAAGATGCACTGAAGTTCAACAGTCCTTCCTTAAATAACACACAGAGGCATGTTCCGGCATTATGAAGGGAACACTTTCTCATTAAACTAATAGAATAATAAGATAGACATCCACAGTTTAAATATATCAAATGTAAAAAAGAAAATAATATTCATAAATAAGGATAAGAAGATGGAATAAGAAAGGATGGCTTGACTTTTCAAACATTTCCATCCCGTGAATAGGAGATTACTAGAAGAGCCGCAAAAACTATAGAGTTTCAATAAAAATAACATTAATATTTAATAGGTTTTGAGTATATAAGCTATATATTATTAAGGATGACATTTACAATCATGAAATAGATCATGAATAAGACCACTGAAACTATGCATAAATACCTTTTTAAAGATTGAGTGACATATATGGAATTTAAGAAACAAAATAAATGAACTTGGGGTGGGGGAGAGGAAAACCAAGAAATAGTCTCTTAACTATAGAAAACAAAAGGATATTTACCAGAGGGGAGGTGGTGGGAAGATGGGCTACATAGGTGATGTAGATTATGGAGGCCACTTGCGATGAGCACCGGTGTTGTATATAAGTGTTGAATCACTAAATTCTGTACCTGATACTAGTATTATACTGTATGTTAACTAACTGCAATGTGAAAAGAAAAGAAAACAAAAAAACCCTTAAAAACAGTTTGAGTGAACACAGTTTCAAAAAAATAACAAGATATGTCTCATGCTTATGTATAACTTAGGTATTTTCCTTAAATTTGAAGTGCCGGAAATCTGAACTATTCTTATTCAACTAATCATTAAAACAGTTTATGGTGATCAAAATTTTAAGATGATATTTTGCTTTTCCATGCTAGGCATAGTTTAAACAGTGTGTGATAACATTTCATTCTTAATACAAATCTACTGAATTGAATTGAATTTTCCTAGGATATTTTTAAAATTCTTAATTGTTTTGAATTTATTCATGTGCATTTCTAGAAATTAAGTGAAGTAAAACCTGAAAGTGGAAAATAGGGACTAAAATTTCTTATCATATGTACATTAAATAAATGTATAATTCATAATTAATAACTGTATAAATAAGTAATATTAATGTAAACATTACAATTAACTTCCAGTTGAAAATTGAAGCATTTTCTATTAATTTCTTTTCCTTTTTTTAGGATTTATTTATTTATTTGAGAGAGAGAGATTGAGAGAGAGAGAGAGGGAGAATATAAGCAGGAGAAGCAGAGGAAGAGAGAGAATCTCAAGCAGACTCCCTGCTGATTGTGGAGCCTAATGCACAGGGCTTCATCTCATAACCCTGAGATCACAACTAAGCCAAAACCAAGACTCCACTGCTCAATCAACTGAGCTACCCAGGGGCCACATCTATTAAAGTTTTTCTTAACACAAAGACACAAAGTTAGGTTTAAATGTATCTTATACACAACATTTAAATTCAAAGTGTTCTTTAAGGATTAAGGCTATATTTTACTATTGCTTTTTTACATGCCCCATATCAAAATATGATACTCTTTAAAAAAAAATCATACTCTTCTACATAATGAATATTCAAATAGATTTCACCATATCTTTTATCCTGAGTAATTCATAAAGCTAGCACACTTGCTTATTTATTCATGCTAAAAAGATATCTTATATGATGTATTTATTTAGTCCTTTTATTCTGTTTTCTCCATCGGATTCACTTTCAACTCTTCGTGATACTGACATCCAGAGAGTTGAACTCTATGTTGCTCAGCCACCTTGCCTCTGGATTTGATTATGGTCAGCTAAGGGGAGACAGAAGAGATCCAGAGGATGTGGTACCCTGGTTCCTTTCCTATCTGAGCCACCATCTGGCAGCGTTGCTCCTTATAACTAATGCTACACTGGTTGTTTTGTAGCCCTCTGCTATCCCTCTGCTCTACCATCAGCTTTAACAAACTGGAGTTCATTTCACCTCTGCTTTTCAGGAATAAGTATAATAAAAACTTTCTTCTCTTCTTCCTTCTCCCTTCTTCTCCCTCCTCATTAGTCTTAATGCTATATTTTCTTAACATTTCCGTATCTTGGGAATGTAAAACAGTCTTTAATCATTCCCTTAAAAAAAAAAAAAGTTTCAAGATTAGGGGCCCCTGTGTGGCTCAGTCGTGAGGGGTCTGCCTACAGCTCAGGTCATGACCGTGGGGTCCTGGGTTTGAGCCCCACATTGGGCTCTCTGCTCACTGGGAAGCCAGTTTCTCTCTCTCTCACTCCCCCTGCTTGTGTTCCCTCTCCTGCTATCTCTCTCTGTCTCTCTATCTCTCTCTCCTGCTGTCAAATAAATAAAATCTTAAAAAATAAAACCTCTCTGCTTTAAAAAAAAATAAAAAAAAAATAAATGTTTCAAGTTTATCATTTAAATTCTAGTTAGTTAACATATAGTGTGATATAGGTTTCAGGAGTAGAATTTAATGATTCATTACTTACATATGACACTCAGTGCCTATCACAAGTGTCCTTATTAATACCCATCACTGATTTAACGCACCCCCCCTAACTTCTCCTCCAGCAATGCTCAGTTTGTTCTCTAGAGTCTCTTTTATGGTTTGCCCCCTCCCTCTTTCTTTTTTTTTTTTCTTCTATGTAAAATATGCTATCTCGTTTTTGCTAGATTGCCAACATTTTCAACTTATCTATTATTGGAAACATTGAGATTCAGGTTATATAGGACTATTGCAGCATCTAGAGTTACTTTAAGACAGTCAGAAAGTTGGAAGTAAATGCTACTTTGAAATAATGATTAATGTCTGATATACATTAAGTATATTTTTAAAAGAATAAAGAACCACATACATTTTGAACATATTAACGATATCATGTAATGTTATTAATCATATTCATTTTAAAAATAAGGTAAAATAATAAGATTCAAATAAAGAAATGTGAGTCTATTGGTCTGGTCAGCATATCCAATTCCAGTTCTACCCTTTCTTTCAACAAATATAATCTCCATGTTTCTTTTACGTATCTGAACATTATTTCTTAGCCTATTTCAATGGATTATATTCCTTTTACTCTTGAAGTTCTACAGGTGTTCTTTTGTGAAACATTATAGTGTCTGTTTCTTCTCTTTTCCTGCTTTATTCTCTCCTCTTTTATATACTGTACCTGACTAATCTATTTGGGTGAATATTTCTTAAGCTGAACAATGTTTACCTCAGTGCTCTATGGTAAGATCCACAAGATATACAAAATTAAGAGTTTCCTTGGTCTGCTATAATAAAGTACCAAAAATGTGTGACTTAAAATAACAGGAATACACTGTTTTACAGTTCTGGAGAAAAGAAGCCTCAAAGCAAGATATCAGTAGACCCACATTCTCTTCTATGGCTTTTGGGGAGACTACTTCCTTGCTTTTTCTAGCTTCTGGAGTTCCTTGGCTTGTAGAAACATTGCTTCAGTTACATGACCATTTTCTTCGTGTTTGTCATCACACTGTCTTCTCTCTTTGCATGGCTGTCTCAGTGTCCAAATTCCCCAATTTTTAGGACACCAGTCATGTTTGTTTAGGATGCATCCTAATGACTTCATTTGAACATCAATTTATCTTTTTTGGGGACGGACATTATTCAGTTCATAATATAAAGCTAATGTATGAACATGACATGTTTTCTTGAAGATTTGGGGGGCTGGGGAATTGGGTTGAGGGACTGGTGTGGTTTCAAGTGTTTTAAGCAGATTTGTCACATCCATATGTATTCATAATAAACAGAAACCTATTTTTTGCATGTAAGGGTCTTATACTCTCACCTCCTATGAGTATAAGAAATAACATAGACAATGACTGTGACTTCACTTCCATTATTTTGGATTTTGAAATGAATTTTGCCTATAATGTTGATCATTTCATGAGCCAACTGCCTAATTTATATTTGGGAAGCTGATCTAAAGTTTATCTGGGCTTTTGGAGATAATTTTATATTTCCAGATTATTGCAGATATAACTAATAATTGCAGTGTAATTTAGAGCAAATAACTTAAGTCATGATAACATATTAAAGATCTATTTTTAGCAATTCTATTTTTTATATCAACCGGTAGAACAGATGCTTCAAAATATGCCTTTACTTCTGCAGACTATATGTCTTAATTTTACCACAGTGGGACTCATCATTAGCATTCCAATTCTATCTTGGAATTTACTACCTGATGTTTTCTCTGTTTTGCTGAGATTTAAATGACTACTATATAATTATATAACAGCTACTACATTAAAATAATTAGAAAAAGGGAAACAGATTTACTGAAAAGATCTTTACTGGGAATTACTTAGGTACTTAGTCAGGGAGACAAATACATATAGCTTTCCTGGGAAGCAGATGACTTATCACATTTTGGGATATGAGGACCCATAAGTGTGCCACACAGTACTCCAGTGGCTTGAGTTAAAGTGGTTTCCTAAATTCTCTTCTAAGCAGGAAGTGTTGGGAAGGCAAATGCCAGAATTCCTTTGTTGTTTAGATATTTTTAGTTTAATATGAATATTTAGGATGTTGAGAAATAAATATTAATAAAACTCTTGACAAATTTGTTTTTTTTTTTTTTTAAAGATTTTATTTTATTTATTTGACAGACAGAGATCACAAGTAGGCAGAGAGGCAGGCAGAGAGAGAGAGAGGAGGAAGCAGGCTCTCCGCCAAGCAGAGAGTCCAACGCGGGGCTCGATCCCAGGACCCTGGGATCATGACCTGAGCCGAAGGCAGAGGCTTAACCCACTGAGCCACCCAGGCACCCGACAAATTTGTTTTTTAAAGTATTTTTTCTTTACCTCTTAAAACACTAAGATAACTAAATAAAGGATTGCAATGCCTAAACAATTTATATATATTTCCTTTCCTGAAAGTATTAAAATATGGTTTTCTCAAATGATTTAAGTATTTATTGTTAATGGGAAAAGACAGAAAGTAGATGACTTCTAAAGTTAATTTCCAAAAAAGATAATTTCCTGATATATTCATGGTAGTGCCACAGTTTTAGTTATTTAACTTTTAAGCACATTTTCAAAAATATATTTTTAGAGCAAAATAAGCCTAGAGGCTCCATGGTCTAATTTTAAATTAAAATTTGGTCAAAATAGTTTTGATTATATTTTTTCTAAGTGTATTCAGTATTAGTATATAAGAATGGCACAAATAAAAAATATGTAAGCATACTGGGCAATTTCAGACACATGGAGAGCAGGAAAACAAACCATGCATTTAAAATATTCAGAATGTTTCACAGTGTTCATTCATCTGGGCAGCCACAGCCCTTGAACTCTAATGATGAGCAGGTGACCAATACAGGAATACTAATCTTTAATCAACCTCATTTGAAGCATGAAATTTTCACTCCAAGAAAGTGATTAGTTAATGTAATGGGATAGGATTGTCAAATGGGAAATATGTATAGAAGTATAGTTAAGAGTATTGCTGTTATTACTCTTGCAATTTAAAGAGTCCAATGTCTCTTTATCTGTAACTTACAAAATTATTTTCCAATAAATAATTCCAAGCAGATCAAACAGAAAATATTTCTTTTGATACTCTTTATAGAAGCAAAATAATCCTGACTCAATTGTCTAATGTTCTTTGTAGTTTTTAGACCAATATTTAGACATTTGACAAATATTCCCTTATAATTAAAGAAATGAAACAAAGGTAAGTAGAATACCATTCAGTATATGATATAATAGTGAATATATAGGGATTACCAGAATAATCCAACTACCAGTAAAAGATTCACTTTTATTAAGACCAATTTAAGGGGTGCCTGGGTGGCTTAGTGGTTAAGCCGCTGCCTTTGGCTCAGGTCATGATCTTGGGGTCCTGGGATTGAGCCCCACATCGGGGTCTCTGCTCAGCAGGGAGCCTGCTTCCTCCTCTCTCTCTGCCTGCCTCTCTGCCTGCTTGTGATCTCTCTCTGTCAAATAAATAAATAAAATCTTTTAAAAAAAGACCAATTTAAGATTTTCCCTAGAAAAAGTATATTACAGTATTTATTCAAAAATTTGTTTTAGGGTCAAAAAATTATTAGATCTGGGAGTTAACACCTTGGGAGATAAATCAGTTGCTTCTTGTCTTCATAGATTTTATGGTCTTGGAAATCTATACTCTCATTTGATCCCAATTAACTAAAAATCCCATGCATTTTTACCTTACTATATTTCAGAAAAAGTATTTTATTTCCTTGAATGAAAGAAATGATACTGATGCTTAATACAAAAATTTACTATAAAGTATTCAAACTGTAAGCAACTATCTCTGAGATGAGGGCGTTTTCTCTTCTAGAATAAAATTGATACATAAGTAATGTTACAAATTTGGGGACTTACTATTTTGACATTTAAATCTGGAGAAATTTTTAAATTGTGATAAAAACGATATAACAAATTTGGCTGAGGTAAATACAGAGATGTTTAAACAACACACATTACTTATGTCCTTCAAAATCTTTAATTTCAAGAAATTGGTTTTTTATTTTAGAAGATATTTTATTTTATTATTTTTTAGATAGATATTTTATTTTAGAAAATAAATTTTTATTTTATTTTTATTTTAGAAAATTTCTAAAATTTTATTTTAGAAAATTTTTATTTTAGAAAAGTACTTGTAATAATTTATTGCACTTATTTTGATAATTTGATTTTTGTTAATGAATAAAATTTTAAGGTGCTATTTCTTTTATATTTAATTCTTCTTTCTCAACATGATTTATTATGTTTTTCAGTAAAAAAAGTTATATGATAGAATTATTAGAGGAGACTTGTGTTAAAATATTAAAGTGATATACCGAGTGTTCCTATGAATCTAATTTTTTGCCATTAATTATACTTCATGAACACCAAATATTGACACTTTCAACTCATATTTCAATTTTTTCTAGATTTTATTTATTTATTTGACAGGCAGGCAGAGAGACAGGCAGAGAGAAACGAGGAAGCAGACTCCCCACAGAGCAGAGAGCCCAATGCGGGGCTCGATCCCAGGACCCTGGGATCATGATCTGAGCCGAAGGCAGAGGCTTTAACCCACTGAGCCACCCAGGTGCCCCTCAACTCATATTTTAAAGGCAATTCATTATCTTTGGAAATTTTTGAGGATTTTGATGCTATAAGAAAAATAAAAGAATAACTAGGCTCCAATATAAATTTTAAAATTAATGGCAACACCTTATACTGTTGAGAAACACACAGGAAATCATTGGCAAAGAAAAGTTAATAATGGTGACTTAAAACTGGAAATGAGTCATGTTCCTGTAACTATGTGCTCAAGAAGTAAATAACATATTTTGCTTATTTTGCTTTATGAATCACCTTCAACTAATCAACATATGAAGCCTTATATTAAAACACAAATTATGTTACTAGCATTCAGCATGTTAACATTAGAAAAATGTTAACTTGCATCGTGTGTATCTCATTAAAATTTAAAACTAACATTTTACTTGATAGGGGTAACATAAAATGTGACTAAGCTAATCATGTCGTGGTTTTATTTATTTTAATATTAACTTCTAGTATTGAAGATACCTTTTACCTTTACTTGAGGGGTTATGTGTGTACATTTGTGTGTGTGAGAGAAACATTCACATATACATATGTGAACATTTGTATGCTAAATAGGAGAATGAATAATAATCAAACTGGAAAGAAGTTGGAGCTTCTTGAATGGGTAGATTATTTCAAAAGGGTATTAAAAAGTAACCAAGGAATAAAGGTCTTACAAATATGTAACTGAGGAGAATCTACTGTGGAACAATGAGATTATGTTCTGTTCTCATCCAAACTGGAGCTAAAGAAAATAGGGCATTAGGTACCAAGATTTTAAAGATTTGGGAATCAAATTTTTCTCCTGAAATATCTGTGATTTTCCAAATCTATAAAAAAACCAAACCAAACCAAAACAAAAACAAACAGAAAGGAAAAATAAAGGGTCAATAAATATTTCTCAAAATATCAACTTGGAAAAGTTGGCAATCCTAGAGAAGAAGGCATCCATACAAAAATTAGATGATAGATAGATAGATAGATAGATAGATACAGATAGGTTACAGATAGACAATAAAACAAAACAAAACAAAAACTTGAGAGATTTGAGGAGATAGAAAATGGCTATGTCCCAATGTGGAGTAAATTATCATAAAGGATGACTGTCTGCTAGTGAACACAGACAGGGGATCAATAATGGTATGGTTTTATGGCTGTGCTCTTTTGTGTCACCCTCATTAGCCCTAGATCACTATCTCAAGGCAAGAAAGAAGCCAAGAGAAAACTGAGACATAACACCGGCACTGCATGAGACCAACCAAGGTAAGACACTGGCAGTAACAAAAATAAGTGGGTTGTGAAGCCCCTGAAAATTATCTACTGGGGAAGATCCCAATAGACTAAATGTGTCTATGGTGACTCTTGTAAGACTTCAGCCCCCAAATGTTCTTATCAGCCCTCTTGCTAAACACTCAAATTAACTCCAGGAGCCCTATCTTACAGGCCCTATAGCCTTTTCAATAATTATCATAACCTAAAACTATATATACCTTCCAAGAAATTGAGTAATGAATTATTCTTGCTACAATATTGTTTGATCAGCCTCTTTCCTTAAGTGTAATTTTTATGGTAGAGTTCACTAAGAATCTGAGAACACAGGATGTTAGAGATAAATGGAATGGTTAAGACTGGATCAAGAAGACAGAGGCTCTCTCCCTAAATTATACCCTAAAGACACATATAAGAGTACAATATACAGCCTTGAATTTTCCTCACTCCCCACTGAGACACAACCAGTTTATGTATAAGGTCACAAAGAACAATTTATAGGATTGCTAAGACTATAGCATGAAAGAAAGGGAAGCTAAAATTACAGTTGGTGAAGGAGCAGCATTCGCTCAAATTTGCAAGGAGAGGGTTATGTTTGATGCTTTTGTTTGTACAGTGACCGAGTCTTGTCTGTGCTTGAAGATTGTGACGCAGTCTTGTTTTCAATCTCCTTTCATCATGGTCCCAGAATGATCTTGTCTGATGTTGGTGTCCTATGAAAACAGATTTGCTTAACGCAGGATACCACATGTGGTTGTGAATGCTAGGCTAGCTCTCTGAAACATCAAGTCCTAGAGGTTAGTGTCAGAGGAGATGCTCTAATCAGAGACTGTTATTCCCTTGCTCCAAATAAATCTTCGTAGCATCAGATACATCAAAATATAGCATCAATCTCCTTTTTTCCAAGCAAATTAAAAAAAAAAAAAGACTCATTAATTATTTTCCAAATAAGCCAGATAATTTATCCATTGACTAGAAAGCAGTCTATATATAAAAGTAATGTCAGAGAATGTATTTTTTATGTGTGTTTAGACTTGGGTATGTTTCACTTAATAGTCTAAATTAAATAGGGGAAAGATAGTCTTTTTTTTTTTTTTTTAAATCATGTTTAGTCAAACCTCCACCACCTGGCTCTCCAAATGTTGTTTCTTATACTGATTTCCTTTTTCCTGCATTATTGTAGTTTTCATTAGGTTCTCCCCCGCTAACATGACTCAGTTTGTGAGGAGTGGTCATTATATTTCAAAAAGAAACACTCTGATCAAATTATAATCATCTTTATAATTATAAAATAATAAGTAAAGATTATTTTTTCATGCCTTATAAATGTATAGTAAGTTGACATCCCCTCCCACTATCTGAAGTTATAGCAATCCCTCCTCTTAAATTCCTAAACCTTTCATGCACAAACATGAAAACTATTTTCAAATATGCACCAAATTTCTAATCTCTACACTGCTATTTCTTTTCTCTCCTCTGCCCATTCCCTGCTCATATCTTTTTCTTCCTATCAATATATTATATACCAGTACAAATCCAGCACAAATTTCACATTTTAGAGTGTAGAAGTTGTCTAAGAGTTTGCCTGTCAATTGATACAGCAGGTAGTGCCCTGATAAGATATCACATTACACTGTTGAGTATAGAACACATTTGTGACTCTCTTATCTCTCAGTTGCATTGTATGTTTACTTAGGCAAGTACTGGTCATCATTCAAATCTTCAATATGAGGTCTCGAAGAATGTCTAAACACATTCCTTTATTTTCTCAAATTCTCAAATAAATAAGTAATTCTTGAATGGAAAGTTGAACCATATTCTGTATTTATATGTAAATTGCTAAAGACTATATATTTCCATTTTGACACACAATTCTTTCTATGAAATCTTTTTTTTTTCCTTTTTATTTTAGCCAACACCCACCCACTTCCCCTCTGGCATTCACCAGTTTGTTCTCTGTATTTAAGAGTCTGATTATCTGTCTCCTTTTTCTTTTATTTGTTCACTTCCTTTGTTTCTTAAATTCCACATACAAGTGAAATCATATGGTATTTGTCTTTCTCCCTGTGACTTATTTTACTTAGCATTACACTCTCCAGCTATATCCACATTGTTGCAAATAGCAAGATCTCATTCTTTTTCATGGCTGAATAATATTCCATTGTATGTATGTGTGTACACATATATGTATATATATACATATATTATATCTTTATCCACTCACCTATCAACAGACACTTGAGTTGCTTCTATATCTTTGCTATTGTAAATAATTCTGCAACAAACATAGGGGTGCACATATCTTTTCAGATTAGTGTTTTTATTTCTTTGAATAAATACCCAGTCGTGGAATTACTGGATCATATGGCAATTGTATTTTTAATTTTTTGAGGACCCTCCATACTGATTTCCAAAGTGGCTGCACCAATTTACATTCCCACCAAGAGTGTATGAGGGTTCCTTTTTCTCCACATCCTTACCAACACTTGTTATTTCTTATCTTTTTATCTTTTTGATCCTAGCCATTCTGACAGGTGTAAGGTGATATCACATTCAGTTGCAATTTACATTTCTTTGGTAATTAGTGATGTTGAGCATCTTTTCACGTGTCTATTGGCCATCTGTATGTCATCTTTGGAAAAAAGTCTATTCAGCTCCTCTGCCTGCTTTTTTAAAGGGATTATCTGGGGGGATTGTGTAAAATTGTTTCTTTTTATATGCATGTTAATACATATTGATGTGCCATGTCTAAGGAAAAGAAATTTGAAAGTTGCTCTCAGGAGAAACTTGTCCAACTTTTAATCAGTGTTTCCTAGTTATTGATAGAAATGCTAAACAGTTAACAATTTGTGGAAAAGATTATCAATAACAGTATTAGTTTCTCTAATGATCTAACCCTTTCAATTTTGGAAAACTAAAGAGTAAATTACTTTACAAATAAAATAAAAATACTGTTTAGAAACTAGATACAGTTAAATAACATTTTGGGGATAATATGCATGTATTTTATATTGTGCAAGGATATTATATCTATTTGTTTATATCTGTATAATCGAATGTAATGATCATAGATGTATTCTTTTTTTTTTTTTTTAAAGATTTTATTTATTTATTTGACAGAGAGAGATCACAAGTAGGCAGAGAGGCAGGCAGAGAGAGAGAGAGAGGAGGAAGCAGGCTCCCTGCTGAGCAGAGAGCCCGATGCGGGACTCGATCCCAGGACCCTGAGATGACCTGAGCCGAAGGCAGCAACTTAACCCACTGAGCCACCCAGGCACCCCTAATAGATGTATTCTAAGGGAAATAAACATACAAAATTCAATAATATAGGAGGAGTGGGATGTTAGATATGGGACGGTGCCTGAGTGGCTCAACAAAAACATAGCCTATGTTCAAAGAAGAAAACAATTAATAATTTTAAAGTAACTCCAGGGGCACCTGGGTGGCTCAGTGGTTTAGGGCCTCTGCCTTTGGCTCGGGTCATGATCCCAGGGTCCTGGGATTGAGCCCCGCATCGGGCTCTCTGCTCGGCAAGAAGCCTGCTTCCGCCTCTCTCTCTGCCTGCCTCTCTGCCTACTTGTGATCTCTGTCTGTCAAATAAATAAATAAAAAATCTTAAAAAAAAAAAGTAACTCCAGTTGTCCCTTGAATAATGCAGGAGTTAAGGATACAGACTTCCATCCCCCACACAGTCAAAAATCTGTGTATAACTTTTGGCTCTCTAAAAGTATAATACTAGTAGCCTACTCTTGACTGGAAGACAAACCAATAATATAAATGGTTGATTAACATGGTTTGCATGTTATATATGTCACATAGTATATTCTTACAGTGTAGTGAAATAGAGAAAAGAAAATCTTATCAAGAAAATCATAAGAAAGAGAATACATGTATGGTGCTGGACTGCAAAAAAGTCCACATATAAGTGAACTCTCATAGTTTAAACCTGTGTTGCTCAAGGGTCTACTGTACAGTGCTTAGGAAGTAAGTTAGAGATAGGAAGTCTATCAATCAACCTAGCTATGAGTAAAAAGGAACAGTTTCTTTCCTAAATCACAATCCTATTAGGAAATTCAGAGGTTCAGTTGTGTTTTATCCCTCTATGCATAATCCCAGTATTGTTGCAGGAAATCCAGTCCCTGATGTGTTTTTATCCATTTCATCCTGCGCTGAAAGATCTCATCCTATTCCCTTACTTCCTCACCTCCTTCCTTCTCTCCTTTCTTTACAAGTTCTGCTCTTCCAATAGTTGGTGTCCTCAACTGACATTGCATAGGTCTTCTCTGAAAAAGTACTGCTGCAGTTCTAGTAGGATTCTATAGATTGTGGAAGATTCACCATAAATAAAGCAGAGTGAAGTTGCTTTTTCCATTTATGGAACAATCCCTTTGTTTTAAGGGGTTCTGGAACATGCCTCCATGTGCTAGGATGGAAATAATTTGTGAAATAGTTTATTATGCCTCCTTGATGTTCCCTTAGAGATCCAGAGATAAAAGAACAAGTGACTAGGAGGAATTTCAGTTTCCAGACTTTTCTACATTTGAGCTGTTTGAGTTGGTCTATGACACCCAAAGATTAGTACATACAGATCTATAGAGTAACTGTGTGTTTGCCTCTATATCTCCCTCAGGAGAATAAATGTAAATTGCTCAATGGTCAGGACCTCCTTCTGTTCATCATTTAATGCCTAGTTTTCTAATTTCTAATTTCCACATAATTATTCAGTTTGATATCTTTTACCTTGTTAAAATATTTACACATTACCTTATTTTATTGTATCTCTTTACACTATAAAAGATTTTCCTTATTACCTAAGAAATCACATATCTGAGTACATTATATAATAAAAACCACATAGAGAACTCTTCTCCCGAACTAGATATACATCAACACATGCCCAATTATTCTTTCATCCAGCAATGACACAAAACTTTCAACACCTAATCTATAGGCAAATGCAGGAACTATCCATGTGATTTTCACAGTTGGAAAGATATATATCTCAGGACTCTTTCATGATATGCGCTATTCCACAGGATTTTGCTGAAGATCATTGCCAAATTGTTAGCACATTTTTATCTCTTTAACTGCTTACTCATTTAGATCATTATAAGCCTGCAGGCTGCCTAGGTTGCTGAGGTCAACCCAAGGATAGTTCAGTATTGCTACTGTCAGCATTTCAGTCTCAACTGAGATTATTCAGTTCAATCTCATATTTAACCTTCGACTTCAAGCTTATCTTCGTTTAAAATGCTTTGCAGACACTTTGAAACAACACATCATTTACATATCATCACCCCAGTACAATCCAAAACTACAGTTATCAGGATACAGCAGCAGCAGGATTATTGCTTCAAGGACTTGGGGTGATGTTCCTTCTGAGCAAGTTAGAAGAGTTTTTTTGTTTGATTGTTTTTTTATGGTGGACCAAAAAGAGCTTTAAAACTCCAGAATAAATATCATAATTTTTTTTAAAGTTTCTATTAAAATAAAAAAGGGACGAAGCAATACGAAAATTGAATTGTAACATCTCAATATTCGTTATTACTAAATTATATCAAACAGCACAGTGATGATTTCATTTTTATAAAAATCAATAGTTATACTATCTCTCTTTAAACATTAATATTTTATGCAAGGTTTAATGTTTTGGATGTCCACCACAAAAGACATTGCTATTTGATGATGTATAGTGAAGAAGCACTTTAACACATTAAACGAGTTACTAATTGTTCCAAAGATGATAATAATGACTTTATGGGATGAAAATATCTTTATACTGTTACTAATGGGCTCATTTTTAAGATAGAGATAATTTTACTATAAACATTATAATCTGCATTAGGGATGGCTGATTAGAAGAATGATCTCAATTATCCTTATCTTGCTTTTGTTGAATCACTGAATTAAAAATAATAAGAAATTTATGTTGGGTTTAATAGACAAAACTATAAATGGCACCTACTGATCCTTTTCTCCACTGAATCTCCAAACTTTCTATCTGTTTCCAAAAAGGGGAAGAAATATATTCTAATAGTATTCTCTATGGAAACTGATCACCCTGAACTTCAGTTTACTCACCTATTAAAATGCTGGAAGTGATAGAAATCCATTTATTTTTCCACTGACTCATTCTAGCTGACACTTAGAGTACCAACTTAATTCTTCCTGGAACACTGAATGGGAATCCGTCAGAAGAAAACTGAAGAAATTGCTCTGTCTTTAGGGAATCTTGTGAAAATAAACGAATTGAATAGACCAAGATTAGTAACTACAAGTATATGTCAAAGTTCATCTATTTTTTTCTTTATACTCTATGTAAATTATGTGTAAATTATTAGGTGTGATACAAACACACACACACACACACATATATGTGTGTATAATGTTTGAGTATAAGTACCATAATAGTATTTCCTTAGAATGAGAATGTTATTAATTGTTCTTTTAAACCTATACACATACTTAGAAAAGTAGGTACAACTAAATTATTTCTTACTTGCACATATAAGTACATTACTTTCCTTAGAAATAAAATTTTTACTAATTATTAAAAAATTAAAAGACAATGCTTGGTATATTTTTCCTAATAACATGTACTTATTTTAGTCCCTTACTTATGGGGGCTAGTGCCCAAATAGTTTCAAAATGATGTTAGGGGATAGTTTTTAATAATTCTAAATAAATTTGATTGTTTAGAACTGTTTTAGATTAAAAAAAAAGTTGTAAAGAGAGCACAGAGAATTTCATTATACCCTATATCCCATCTAATTTGCCCATTACTAATATCTTACATTAGTATGTACGGTACATTTTTTCTAATTAATGAGCAAAGGTTGATGCATCATTACTATCTAACCACTACATTTCATGTAGGTTTCCTTAGTTTTTAACCTAGTGTCTTTTAATGTTCCAGAATCTCATTCAGAATATGACATTAAATTTAGTTGTCATATCTCCTTAGATTTCTTTTTTTTAAATTAAATTTTTTTCAGTGTTCCAAAATTCATTGTTTATGCACCACACCTAGTGCTCCATGCAATATGTGCCTTCCATAATAACCATTACCAGACTCACCCAACCCCCCAACCCCCTCCCCTCCAAAACCCTCAGTTTGTTTCTCAAAGTCCACAATCTCTCATGGTTTGTCTCCTCCTCCAATTTCCCCCAACTCACTTCTCCTCTCTATCTCCCAGTGTCCTCTGTGTTATTCCTTATGCTCCACAAGTAAGTGAAACCATATGATAACTGACTCTCTCTGCTTGACTTATTTCACTCAGCATAATCTCTTCCAGTCCCGTCCATGTTGCTACAAAAGTTGGCTATTCATCCTTTCTGATGGAGGCATAATACTCCACTGTATATGTCGACCATATCTTCTTTATCCATTCATCTGCTGAAGGGCATTTTGCTTCTTTCCACAGTTTGGTGACTGTGGTCAATGCTACTGTGAGCATTGGGGTACAGAGGGCCCTTCTTTTCACTACATCTGTATCTTTGGGGTAAATACCCAGTAGTGCGATTGCAGGGTCATCATCAAGATCAAAATCTTCTGCATAGCAAAGGAAACTGTCAACAAAACAAAGAGGCAACCCACGGAATGGGAGAAGATATTTGCAAATGACACTATAGACAAAGGGCTGATATCCAAGAGCAATAAAATACTCCTCAAACTCAACACACACAAAACAGATAATCACATCAAAAAAATGGGTAGAAAACATAAACACTTCTCCAAAGAAGACATACAGATGGCTAACAGACACATGAAAAAAATGTCCATCATGATTAGCCATCAGGGAGATTCAAATCTCCTTAGACTTCTATGCCCTGTGACAACTTCTCAGAATTTTCTTGGTTTTGTTGACTTTGACAGTTTTGAGATATATTGCCCAACTATTTTGTAGAATGTTCCTCAGTTGGAATTGTTCTGGTATTTTTATCATGATTAAGCTAGGAAAGGAAGTTTATAGAGGTAAAGTGTCATTGTCATCACAACATATCAAAGTTACAAACTATCAATAAATAGACACTGTTGATTTTGACCTTATTCATTTGGCTGAGGTAATGTTTGTTTAAAGTTACTCTTTCTATACTGTACTCTTCAGAAGGAAGTTATGTACAGCCCACATCTAAGGAGCAAAGAGTTATGCTCCCTCTACTTGAGGGCAGAGTATCTACATATATTATTTGGAATTCTTCAACATGGAGATTTTTCTATTCTTCCTCTTTATTTACACAATCATTTTTATATGAGTATGGATTCATACATTTATTTTCAATATACTTTGGATTATTATCCAACGTTCCTTTATTTATTTAGTTCTTCAAGTTCTAGTTTTGGCCATTGGAAGCTCTTTCAGTTGACTTTCGTTTAATATATTATTTCTGTGAAAAAAATTATTATGTTCAATTAGCCAACATATATAGCCATCATTGTTTCTGATGTAGTGTTCAGCAATTCATCAGTTGACTTTTACATCCCTTCCACATATTACTCACCATTGTGGATATGTTACATTTTGTTTTAGTTTCTTGTTTTTGAGACTATCTTACTTTATGACAACGCAGGATGCTCCATGATCATCTTGTATATTTTCAGCTCTAGCCCTAAGATCAGCCATTTCTGCAAGGATTCCCGTTTCTCTTATTGGTGAATATTAGAAAACTAGACTTATATCTAAGAATGCTCATTGCTGCTAGAAGATCATGGAAATTGGAGGCAACCCATGGCCCAAGATATAAAGTAGGAACAGCCAAGTAGATATGTACTTTAGAGAGATGAATTAATCCTAACAGGACAATACACATTATCTAAAACTAAAAGGAAGATAATGAGATATAAAACCAATTAATATTCAAGTGAAATACAAAGTGAAAAATGAAGTTTTGAAATAAATTGCTAAACATTCGGTTTGGCTCTTTTGAATGTCATTAAATTATTTTTTATAACCTCTTTTATTCATTATATTCATATTTTTAATTTGAAATGATAGGAATATATGTTCCTACATATAATTTCAAATTAAAAATATATTCCTATCATTTCAAATAAAAAATAACTTCAAATTAATTAATGTAGACTTATATCAAATATTCTCTATTTTTTCTTCCTTGTTATATCTTTTAACTATTAATACATTCTGTTTATCTTCTTGTTATATTTGTTCTTTTGTCAAAAGTAAACTTTATCAATTTTATTTTACTTTCTACCGTATTTCTTGTTTTCCTATATTTCTTAGTTTCTTGTTGATTAGTTTATAATAATTTATTAATATATTAATCTATAATAATTCATAATAATTTATGATTATGTTATTGGAGCATGAATTTATTTTTTTGAAATTTTATTTATTTATTTGACAGAGAGAGAGTGAGCACAAGCAGGCAGTGGGAGACGGAGAAGCGGGCTCCTTGATTATCTGGGAGCAGGGAAACCAATGCAGGGCTTGATCCCAGGACTCTGGGATTGTGACCTGAACCAAAGACTTACTTTTAAACAACTAAGCTACCCAGGTGCCCCTGGAGCATGAATTTAAGTGCAAATTTAATTATATCTCAAATAATAATATACATCATTTTTTTACACATGAATAGTAAGTTACAACTGTGGATTTAGCTTTGTGAAAATAAAAATAAAATATATTATTTTACAGATTAGATATATTTCACTAGTTGTTTTATTTTGTTTCAAGTATTTATTTAAATTCTAGTTAGTTATCATATAGTGTCATATTGGTTTCAGGAATAGAATTTAATGATTCATCACTTATATATAACAGTCAGTCCTCATCACAAGTGCACTCCTTCATACCCATCGTCCATTTAGTCCATCTCCATCAACCACCCCTCCAGCAACTTTCGGTTTGTTCTATTTTATGGTTTGCTTCCTTCTCTCTCTTTTTTTTCTTCTTTCCCCATGTTCATCTTTTTTGTTTTTTAAATTCCACATATGAATGGAATTATATGGTATTTGTCTTTCTCTGACTGACTTATGTCACTTAGCAAAATACACCCCAGTTCCATCCACATCATTGTAAATGGAAAGATTTCATTATTTTTGATGACTGAGTAATATTCCATTATATATATGTATATATATAGATAGATATTTTTATATTTATCACAATTTCCTTATCCATTCATCATTCAGTGGACATTTGGATTTGAATCCTTTCCGTAATGTGGCTATTATTGATAATGTTACTATAAACATCAGGGTGCATGTGACCCATTGTATCAGTAATCTCCAATAAAGCCAGGAAGAACATCTAATGGAAAAAAGAGAGTCTCTTTAATAAATTTTGTTGGGGACAACTGGGCAGCAACATGCAGAAGAATGAAACTGGACCACTTTCTTATGCCATACATAAAAATAAATTAAAAAATGTATGAGAAAGACCTGAATGTGAGACAAGAAGCCTTGAAAAGCATAGAGAAGTACATAGGCAGCAACCTCTTTGACATCAGCCATAGCAACTTCTTACTAGACACAACTCTGAAGGCAAGAGAAACAAAAGTAAAAATGAACTATTGAGACTTCATCAAAATAAAAAGCTTCTGTACAGCAAAGGAAACAATTAAAAAAGTAAAAGGCAAGATATAGACTAGGAGAAGATATTTGCAAATGACATATCAGATAAATAAAAAACTCATATAGTTCAACACCCAAAAAACTAATAATCTAGATAGCAAATGGGCGAAAGACATGGATAGACATTTTTCCAAAGAAGACATCCAGATGACTAACAGACACATGAAAAAATACTCAACATCACTCACTATTAGGGAAATACAAATCAAAACTACAATGAGATACCATCTCATGACCGTCAGAATGACTATAATTAACAATACAAGAAACAAACAACACATGTTGGTGAGGGTATTGCGAAAGGGAAACAGTTTTGCATTGTTGGTGGGAATGCAAACTGTTGGTACAGTCACTATGGAAAACAGTATGGATTTTCCTCCAAAAGTTAAAAATAGAACTACCCTATGACTGAGCAATTGCACCACTAGGTATTTACCCAAAGGACACAAAAATATTTCACTAGTTTTAATGTCCTTATGGTGTTCTCAAAGAATATAAAATATAATTAATAGTTTCTGGAATATTCATATTTTCTTACTATTTGGCTCTCTTAATGCCATATGGGAATTTGGAAATAGCCCATTTCTAGACTGAGAGCAATATAAAAATATACATACATATATACTGTTATTCATGTTTCTATGTGTGTGATTACAACGTGGAATTTCAATAAAATAAGGTCATTAATTATACCTTTCAAATCATGAATATCAGTATTAATCTGTCCCATTATTTTGACTAATCATCTCTAAGAACTGAATTCTGTAAATGGTTGACAATTAGTAGATATACCACAAAAAAGATTATATATATTATAATCATATATGTATGTTTAAGTTTATGTATAATATGTAAATATTTTAATTTGTATTAAATATATAAATATATATAAATTCCTACAGTATCATTAGATTGCAAAAGTATCTAAGGCTGATATTGATCTGTATGTTGTAGTTTACTTAAGTTCTCTAGATCTATGCCACATTTAATATTTAAATCAGATCTCTTTTCTCCTGTGTATAATTTTCTATCAAACAGATTCTTAATTATTTAATTATACTTATGGCATAATTTCACTTTATTAACTGTCTTATTTCTTTTCAAACTAGCCTAGCTTTTGATGATATTTTGTTTGTTCTTTTTTTAACTTCATAATTTTATTCATCAATGCAATTTTTCAAATAACTAATTTTTCTGGTCATTTCTTTCTGATTTATTTATTGTAGTTTTTTTTTTCTTTTACATTATGTTCATATACAATGTGAGCTAACAGTTGATTGTTACATTCTCCGTGAATCATGAGCACATGTTTTAAGGGGTATTTCTTTCCTACTGGATTTGTATTTTCTTTTGCCAAAAGCCACAAGTTCCTATCAATGAGAGACCACATTGTAGGACCAGAATTTCCCACACCACATAGGAAACATTAAACATCACCAACAAACCTGTGCAACCTCAGGCCTAGGCCTATTTAGGCCTTTTTTTTTTTCTTCTAGACTGCTCTTTCCACTCCGTGTCAAGGCCAAGGCACATAGACTTCATTATTCCTTCCAATTCCTCATGCACCATATTAGTAAAGGTTCTCCAGATAAACTAAACCAACAACGTGTTATATAAATTATATATAAGTATCCATTATTTCATTTCAATGCTGTATAATGTCCATAGTGAGATGCTGCATTGATTGTCAACCCCTTTCCCTTCCTACCTTTTTTGTTTTTTGGTTTGACACTGTGTGTCTTGAGCATGGGGAAGCTTGACTATGTCAGACATCAATGAATCAAATATCCTTTAAATAAGAGTTTTATATTTTGGTTCTTCCATCCCTACAGACTAAAATCCCTGGAGTAGATTTTTTGGGCATGAGCTATACTTTATTGGGTTTTTTTTGTTTTTATTTTAGTAGAATTTCTAGACTGTCTTCCTTCCCACCCCAAAAATCCTATAACAATTAATGTTTATACCAGAAAAAAAAAAAGGGATAATATTCAATGGATGCTACATTGTTCACATTGGTCTGATTTGTGTTTGAGGTTTCATTTTTTTTTCTTTGCCTCTCCATGATTTCTGATGAATTTTGTTATTTTTATTCTTTTAGGCATTTTTATATGCTTGAAAAATTGACAACTTCTACCCTTCTCTCTTTGTTCTTGCATATTTTTTTTTGAAGATTTTATTTATTTATTTGACAGAGAGACCTAAAGAGAGAGAGCACAAGTAGGCAGAGCAAGCAGAGGGAAAGAGAGAAGCAGGTTTCCCACTGAGCAGGGAGCTCAAGGACATGGGGCTTGATCCCAGAACCCTTGGATCATGACCTGAGCCTAAGGCAGACGCTTAAGCGACTGAGACATCCAGGTGTCCCTGTTCTACTTGCATATTTTTAAGTAAATTTGTAGGAACTTTCCTTATAGTACTCTTCATTTTGCATCTGTATTTCTCTATTATTCCTCCAACTGCACTGTATCTGATCACCAATTAAGGTACCCTTTTTCTATATTAAAACTTAAGGTTTAGATTATAAAACATATTTGTCTTTTATTTTATAACTCACAGAATTAATGTACTCAATATTAGCACATTACTTTCTGGATTTTACATGTATTCTGGTTGATATTGCCCTGAGTTGTTTTTTTTCAGCTTGCATAACTTTTAATCTATTTGGAATTTATTTGTTTTGTTGTCAAATTTCTTTTTCAAATTTGATTATTTCCAATCTATACTTACTTTTAAATTTGAATAAATTCTTTTTAAATATTTAAGTATTTTAAATTATGTGCTTGACTTACATTGGTTTTTAAAAACCTTTATTTTTAAAGTTCTAATAAATTAAGCTTAAGCTTATCCACATAATATTTATATAATATTTCTTTAGTGACAACAGTTGTTAAAATGTAAATGCTTCAAAAGTATGTAGCGCACCTGAGTTTTGCTTCAGAATTATGACTTTAGACCTCTATTGTAAACTTCTTAAGTCTCTTTTTCAGTGAAAATCAAGCTTTGTTTTCCAAGCACACCTGAGTAGACCTCTCCTAATGTTTTAAATATCTTTTTTAAGATTTTATTTATTTATTTGACAGACAGAAATCACAAGTAGTCAGAGAAGCAGGTAGAGAGAGAGGAAAGGAAGCAGGCTCGCTGCTGAGCAGAGAGCCCAACATGGGACTCGATCCCAGGACCCTGGTATTAAGACCTGAGCCGAAGGCAGAGGCCCTCACCCACTGAGCCACACAGGCGCCCCTAAATATTTTTAGTATATAATTAAATATTACCATATAAATAAAATTTTAATGTTTATATAATATTCACCATATTTTCTGAAAGATTTCATTTATTTATTTGACACAGAGAGAAAGAGAGAGTACAAGCAGAGGGAACAACAGGCAGAGGGAGAGGGAGAAGCAGACTCTGCACTGAGCAGGCAGCCCTGTGAGGGTCTTGATCCCAGGACCCTGGGATCACAACCTGAGGTGAAGGCAGCCGCTTAATCAACTAAGCCATTTAGCCATTCCAATATTCACCATATTTTTGCCAAAACAATTTATTCAGTAACCTTGAGTATATATTTATATTTTACATTATTCTCTGAAATAAAGATGTAAATTCTTGTCCATATACTTAATACCTTGGGGGTAATATCTAGATTCTGATTCCTCAGTCATTTTTGAGATTCTTGATATCCATTGTTAAATTCCTTCTAAATATAATTGTACTATAGTACAACCTACAGTGGAAATAATTATATGTTGTTGTCTTCCTTATTTGGAACACCAGATTGGATAAGTTAATAATAGTTCTTAAAAAAGCACATGCTATTAAAAGACTGCGAAAAGTAAATTCACATAAACTCCTATTTACACCTAATCCTTTTTTTATTTCTTTTCCCATACAGATAGGAAATTTCTTGATATTTCTGTGTCTAAACTAACATCTGTTGCATTGCCTGTCACAGACTATATGCTCGATATACTTCGAATGAATAAGTGCTTAACTTCCATGATTTTGGGTTACTAAAAATTTGGAGTAAACAGTTATACCTTTTTTTAAATACTGAAACTATATTGCTCAGATGGGAATCCAATCTTTTTCTAAACCTCTCTTTGAAAAATATTCTCAAAGACCTTTAAAAGCTTGCGCGCACGCACACACACATACACACACACAGAAAGTTCTTATACAGGTTCACAGTTGTATTTGAGGAATAGAAAATGAGACAGGCTTCTCATACAGAAACAGCTCTCGATAGTCTTAAAAAATGAATTATAATATTATATTAGTTTTAGGTGTGCCACATAGTAATTTGATATTTTTTTACACAACAAAATGATTAATAGGTCTAGTTACTAACTGTAATCATATAAGATTACAGTATTATTGACTCTCTTGTCTATGCTGTACACTGCATCCTCATGACTTATTTATAACTAGAGATCTCTACCTCTTAATCACATTCACCTATTTCACCCATCCCCACACTCCTCTCCCCTCTTGCAATCATCTGTTTGTTCTCTGTACATGAGCCTGTTTCTCTTTCACTTTGTGTTTCGACCTGTGTGATGATTACTGCAGTCTTCAGGTTCAGTTCACTGACTTTTCCAAAGCAGCGGTCTGGTGTATGTTTCTGGTATTCGACATTTTGAAGAAATGCCTCTATTAACCACCACTGCTGAAGCAGGCTCTCATCAATCTCTGGCTTGTGAGGCTTAAAATATAGTACAATTGTCTGTTCATTTAATGAAGCCATTATGGTTCTCAAACATAAAGAAGGTCACTTTTTCCCAAATCACATATGGTGAAGGTTGTCTCATATCAAAAACTACTTGGTTTTCACCCTTACTTATCTGTACTTTCTTTGTTTTGCTCCCAACATGTGGTGAGTAGCTTTGTGAGTTTTACCAGCCCATTCTGTAACCATATAATCACCTTCAATGTTCAGCTAACCACAGTGAGGTGCTCAGATGATCCAATTCTTTCACACTTTAATGGCAAATTATTTCCTGAGTTATTTCTCAGGAACTATATTGGCCCTTTTCTTTTAATCGCCTTGGTCAAAATGAACTAACTTATCTAAATAATTTATTTTTCAATAAAATTTAATTACCAAGAGATGGAATTGTGAAACCCTAGGCAAATTTGTACTACTACAGTCCTAAAAAAGCCATGTTTTTGATGATGGGCAGCATGGTGGCATAAACTCACAGAGTTTACCCTGTATTATCAGAATGGCCTGATAGACAGTCTCTTGTGAAAATGGAAAAATATTTCTTGTCTTGCAACAGTATTTACATCATTATTTCCAGGGTAAAGGGATACTTCTCCAAGATTAAGTGGTGTTTCCATTTATAGACAGGAAAAAAAGTACTGATTTTTAAATAATTTAAAAAAACGTAGTGATGCCCCCCAAAGTTTCTCTTCCAGAGTGCTTTTTTCTTTTAATGAATGAATAAACAAATGAATAAATCAAACTATATGTACATAGTAAATTTAAAACTTTAATAAAAGGTTTTTTAATTTATCTTTAAAAATTTTGAAACAAAACCAAATTATACATATATAGTGTGTCACATCACAAAAGACATTGTATATTTGACAAAAGGCTTTATTTGGTTGGAAGAAAAAGTAAAGATCAAAATAACAGAGTAACTCAGAGAATTATAATGACTGGCTTTTAAGATCATTTCTAGCTGTAGGTGACCAACCTTATTACTTGGAATATTTTGTGGGCCTGTGCCCACATTTCCTTTGTGCTTGTTTTTTGTCCTTCACAGGAGATGAAAATATTTCATAGTCACCCTATAAACAAGGAGCTCATCTGTTAATGTCAATGGAAAGTTTATTAATGTATAAGTTATATAGCCTACATCCACACATATGTCATATCATGTGACAAGGCACCATTTGTTATACAACTTTCCACGCTCAGACGTATGTCGATTCATTTAGTAGAATACAAATATATCAAAAAGGAATTTTGGATAAGGTTACTTTCTGAGACAAGTAAACTGTTAAATTACTTAAGTGAACTTGTAAATAGGTGTGCTTATCGAGCTATTAGCCTCTCATGGTGAGCACTGGGATAATAGTTATCATAAGTAATGGTTTTATACTATGTTAAATTGAATATTTCCCATGGTTACACTTAAGTTAAAAAAAGTAGTTAAACTAGATTTATAACTTCTTGAGCTAAATGACATAGTAAACAAGGTCAGAAAAACAATAAATTTCCTCCATACTTCTGGAAGAAAGCCTTTGTTCTTTAGATACCATCTTAGGGTGATAAATTGAAAATAGTACACTAGTTGCATAAAATTTGAGAACACATTCCTGACATATTTTATTCAGGTGGATATAAGAATGTAGTAAAATTATGTTAATGTAGAATTTGAAGACATTAGTTTTTCCCCCTTAAAAAAGAGCAGCATTCCATTACTATCTTTCAAATATGTGCATTTGTTTTGTAATTTAATAAAAGAAGCAATAAGGTAAAATTACATGTTGATTTTGATAAAACCGAGGAAATTCTTAAAATATTTAATTTGAATTTTCTACCAAAAAATGCTGCTTTAGTGTTCTAAATTAGTATAGGTATGTAACAAATGCTTTTACAGCTTTACTAATTGTTTTCTTTCCTTCCTTCTTTGTTTTTATCTAATTCTTTCAACTTCCATAAAAACTGAAACACTTTAAATTTCTGTAATTGAAATAATGTAACTTACTTGTATTTCCCTGACGATGAATGATGTTGAACAGCTTTGCATGTGTCTCTTAGATATCTGGATGGCTTCTTTGGAAAAATGTCTATTCATGTCTTTTGCCCATTTCTTAACTGGATTATTTATTTTTGGGTGCTGAATTTTATAAGTCCTTTATAAATTTTGGATACTAACCCTTTATAAGATAAGTCAGTTGCAAATATTTTCTCCCATTCTATAGGTTGTCATTTAGTTTTGTTGATTGTTTCCTTCATTGTGCAGAAGGTTTTTTTTTTTTCTTTAAAGATTTTATTTATTTATTTGACAGAGAGAGAGAGATCACAAGTAGGCAGAGAGGCAGGCAGAGAGAGAGGAGGAAGCAGGCTTCCCGCTGAGCAGAGATCCCGATGCGGGGCTCAATCCCAGGACCCTGGGATCATGACCTGAGCCGAAGGCAGAGGTTTAACCCACTGAGCCACCCTGGCGCCCCTGTGCAGAAGTTTTTATTTTGATGAAGTCTCAATAGTTTATTTTGCTTTTGTTGCTTTCTCCCTCAGGAGAAATATCTAGTAAGAGGTTGTTATGGCCAAGGTCAAACAGGTTACTGTGTTCTCTAGGATTTTGATGGTTTCCTGTCTCACATTTACGTCTTTCATCCATTTTGATTTGATTTTTGTGTATGGTGTAAGAACATGGCCCAGTACCATTGTTTTGTGTGTTGCTGCCCAGTTATCCTAACACCGATTGTTTACAAGATTGTCTTTTTCCCATTGGATATTGTTTCCTGCTTTGTTGAAGATTAATTGTCCATATAGTTGTGGGCTCATTTCTGGGTTTTCTGTTATGTTCCATTGATTTGTGTCGGTTTTTGTGCCAGTCCATACTGTCTTGATCATACAGCTTTGTAATATAACTTGAAGTCTCCAATTGTGATGCTACAGCTTTGCTTTTCTTTTTCAGGATTGATTTGGCTATTCAGGGTCTTTTGAGGTTCCATATAAACTTTAGCATTGTTCTACATCTGTAAAAAATGTTGGTGGTATTTTGATAGGAATCACATTTAATTTGGAAAAAGCTAGATAGTATTTGGCCAAATGAAGTCAGTCAGAGAAAGACAAATACCATAGATATTACTCATATGTGGAATTTAAGAAACAAAATAAATGAATGGTGTTAGAGAGGCAAACCAAGAAACAGACCCTGAACTGCAGAGAACAAACTGAGGGTTACTGGAGGGGAAGTGAAGGGGAGAGACATGGGTTAAATGAGTGATGGAGATTAAGCAGGGCACTTGTGATGAGCACCAGATGTTGTATATAATTGGTGAATCAGTAAATTCTATATCTGAAACTAATATTACACTGTATGTTCACTAACTGGAATTTAAATAAAAACTTCAAAAAAAAACCAAATTATGTAATTGAATAAATACCATGAGTAAAATATGGAAGTAAAATTAAGTAAACAGGGACGCCTGGGTGGCTCAGTTGGTTGGGCGGCTACCTGGGATGGAGTCCTTGCTCAGGCTCCTTGCTCCACGGGGAGCCTGCTTCTCCCTCTGCCTCTCCCTGCCACTCTGTCTGCCTGTGCTCACTCTCTCTGACAAATAAATAAATAAAATCTTTTAAAAAAGATAAGTAAAGAAAGCAAGAAAACATAACAATAGTCTTTATATAATAAGGAAATACCTATAATTTAATGAATTAATTATTCATTTTTAATAGCTGGTATAATACTAGTCATAGGATGATTTACATTTAAAATTTTTAGATTTAAATATTTTCTACTTATATTTAAAATTCTCTCATTTTATTCTCTTACAATTTCAAAGAGGAAGTGTTATACATATATATGTATAATATATATTTGCTTTTTTATTTTCCTTCAGAAAACACTGTCTTGATGATAAAAAATACTCTTTTATGGGCAAACATATATGCATTTACTAGAGACTCTTAACAAGAAGTATATTCATACTCCAGAATAATAGGAATTACTTGAATTTGATTCAGTTAATTATGGTAATACAGAAAAAGGGAAATAGGCTATAATTTAATAGTTGCTCACTAACATTTGAATGGGTATGTCTTCTTTAATAGTTTAATGGATCTAGCAATTTATTTTCTATTTGAATAGTTTTTTTTTGTTTTTTCATTTTCAATTTTATAAATCACAAACTGTCTCAAACATGCCAAAGATGTTAAGCAGTATTCTAGATGTCATAGATTATGTATATATTTAAATTACTTATACAAGGCATTCTACACCTGACTATATATTGACAGCTATATCCCCTGAAAAAGTTAAGCTCCTTTATGTGAATTTCATCACTTTCTTACTCTCTTTACCTATAAGCTTACTCTTCTCACCTTGCATGTCATAGAGGGAAAGACCTGTTGCTCATGTTCAGACTCATCAAATGTAATTATAAGTCTATCATTTTCCATCTCCTTTTAGACCTAAGTTCATTAATTACTGCATAAATGTATTATTTACTGAAAGATCAGTATAGACATACTTATGAACACAGAATGAGTGTATTCTAGTTGTCAAATATTTTTTTGTGGCCAAATCTCAATTCCACACATTCAGCTGGAAGGCAAATTGGTGTGATTTATTCCTAATCAGACACTCTAACAGATGTTTACTTAAAGCTTTTGTGATCATTTTAGCTTATTTCATAAGTATCCTTCACAGCCAGAACTCCAATATTCTGAACGAGTGAAGTATTGTGGTATATTTTTTCAACATGTGTTGTTACTAAATATTTTTCTTTTTCTAATTCTCAATGGATAATATTATAGATATTACTTCTACTACAATAAATGATTTTCAGTACTTCCCGCTCCTACCCTCAATCTATTAATCATATCATTGTCCAATTAAAGTAACCAGTGCTCTTTAGAGAAGAGTATATAATAAGTCTTGATATTTAGAAAGCTGAGAAGACTGTAATATTTATTTTTATTTTTATTTTTTTAAGATTTTACTTATTTGAGAGAGAGAAAGAGCACAAGCAGGGGGAGCAACAGGCAGAGGGAGAGGGAAAAGCAGGATCCCCATTAAGCAGGAAGCACAATGAGAGGCTCAATTCCAGGACTCCAGGATCATGACCTGAGCCAAAGACAGATGCTTCACTGACTGAACCACCTAGGTGCCCCAAGACAGCAAATACCCCAAGATGCCTAATTGCTTTTTAGAAACTAATAATTATTTTTTTAAATGTGTGGGCTGATACAAAGAGACCAACCTAAATGGATTCCCACATACAATATTTGCAAAATTGTGATGCTATAAAATTTCATATAAACACACACACTCAATAAAATGATAGAATAAGATGGGAGCTTATGCAGATAAAGAAAAGGAAAACTGAACATAAACTTTACTCAAAATATTTGTGATGCATACTACCATATTGTCCAAATTATTTGTCATAAGTATTGAATATTAATCTGTCTAATTTATGTATCTCCTATACTCAAGGTTTGGTTGACTTCTAGGTTACTAGTCCTTTGTTGTACGTTTTAAATGATAAAGGACAATATTTAAAAAGAAATAGTAATTATATTTAGGAATATTGTTCAGTATAAGATAATGTAAACATGGGAAATGATTTACTTTATTAAGGTGGTTTTATAAAGTTCTGTAAAAGGAAAAGATAAAGTGAGATGTCAATTTTAAAGTTCATAAAATAGTCTGGGCATCATAGACCTATACACATATACCTATGTGTATGTGTATAGATACCACTCTGTGTAAGTGGGAACAGATGGATACAGTAAATTGTATATAGTCCAGATATTTTGAGAAACAGTAGTATTTATTCTAAAGTGGGAATAATTATACCAGTAATGACAGACTGAATGCAGAGTGTATGAAGGTTCAAGCTTATTTTCTCCCCATTTTCTGGGAGATGAATCTTCTAGATTCCCCAAATAATTAAAATATAGCAACGATTTAGTGTTCACCTGAGACTCTGAACCCTGAGACAAAGATTTAATTTGTGTGGAATAAGTGGGAAAAAGGAGATAACCTGATCCTGAACCTCAAGTCATAGCTAAAGGTAATTTTCTTCATGGTTTTTGAATCTTAATAGACATGGGTTCTCAAATGACAATAAAGTGAATATAGGTGTTCATGACTTATTAAAATACATCTGGAATAACTAGAAAACAATACATCAGATAGACTTTTCTTTTATGGGATATGTATTTGAGACTTCATATAGTCATGGGGATAGGCTTCTAACCAACAACCAGGGGAAATTTGGAGCGAACTTATTTTTACTTTGCGTCCCAGAGCTTCATAATATACTTTAGTTAGGATTTCATCTGCATGACTCCACTGACTGTCTAGGAGAATTCCTCAATGAGTTCTTAATTATGGACACATTGAACTCATTAGATTCTTTGACTTTATTAATTTCTCAGTAATACTTTTATTAGAAACTTCTTTTCCTCTTAGTATTACTTTACTTTGGCTTTCAAAACAACTTTTGCTCTAGTTCCCACTTAAAACACTAATGCCTTGGTCCTCTTACTCAATATGAGAGCTTCATCAAATAATCTGTATCTTTATTCCACAGTATTCTTTCCTGTACTCTAGTAAGATGAACCCAACTTGAGTGATCCATAGGTGTCAGAAAGTCATTATATCATGCCCAAACTCATTAGCATTAGTAACAGTGCTCCTTTCACTCTATATTCCCCATCAGAAGGAATATCACCATCGTAAGTCAAAGAAACCAAAATGTGGGAGTCATCCTAGGTATTTCTCATTCTTAGTCCACCTATTTTTACCTTAGTCATTTGTTTCTGCATCTGTACTTTTGTTAACATTTTTCAACATTCATTTCTGACTTATATTTCATTCTCACATGGGCTATTATAATATATTCCTAATTATCCCCTGGCCTGAAAAAAAAATCTGTACCATATTATACCCCAAACATACTTCTAATGCATCATTACATATCTGTAAATACATTGAATGCACAAATTCACTCATTATCATAAATATTATTTATCTTTATAAACAATGTAGTATATAAAATATCAAAACAGCTTAATTCTTGATAATTAAATTTAAAAAAATTTAGTACTCCAATGCTATATCTAGATGTCTAGATATATTTACACATGTGGCAGCCAGGAAAAAGCACCTCTCAATCTCTGCCTGCAGAGTGTAGTTGACTGATGGCTCCAGCTGCTGTACTCTGTAATTTATCACTGTGCTCACATTGAAACCACCCCTCCCACAATCTTTGGCCAAAGACTGAGCATAACAAGGATATTAAGTTAGTCCTGTTCCTGGGAGTCATGGGACTCAAATGAGAGGTGACTTTGGATCACGAGTGAACTTACTAAACTCTTAGACCTTTTTGCCTTTCTCAGATCCTTTCACTCCATCTTTCTTCTTTACCTGTTGCCTTTAGCTGGGATCAGCATCATAGTCTAATATCTGTCCCCATCTTTCCTGTTTCCTTCCCCTTTTCCTTGATAGTCATTGCTCTTAATAAAGCCCACACATAGCTAATTCACTCAATTGTCTACTTCTTAGAGGATCAAGACTAACACTAATGGTGCCCAACTGTTCCAAGAATACAGGATATAAGATGAGGAATTTGCAAGTGGCTCATAAACCATGCACTTTAGTAGGTGGGGTAAAAATTACTCTAGCAAAAGATAATGTCTTAGCTGCTAAAGATGTCTCCATCAGTTACCTTGAAAAATATTCCAGTGGTACGGAATGCTGGAGAAGGGGGGATGATTCACATATTCAAAATATTTGGAGAAGAAGACAATGTATAGGAAGGCAGTAAAACTGGCTGGTTACTGCTAAGTTGTACTAATGCTATCAGAGGGATATTAAAACATTAAGACTATTAGCAAGTAGTTAATAGTTAAGTGTGAGAGGCAGAGGATCTTAAAGGAGGCCCCTATCTCTTGAAGTATAATAGTAGACTGAAGGTGTGCAACTACCTGTTATAGTTGGAGGCCTCCAGAGCCGTATACTCAGCCCTCGCAGGTATGTTAGGTGATGGTAAGGATCTCATGGGAAAAACTTAGGATCCTGAAATATGGGATGGGAATATGTATAGGATAAATTTGAGTATTTTGACACTAAAGCCCCTACTGGACTCTCTGGTCTTGCAAAGAGAGTAAAAACTAGTACTTCTGTTATGGTAGAAGATGCTGCAGAGGAAAAGAAGATGATTCCTCATAAGGCAAAAGGTTTTTGTTTGGTTTTCTTTTGTTTGGTTTTGTTTTCTGACTACCAGAAAACTGATGGCTATAAATCCCAGAAAAACCTGCCTGGGAACACACTGAAACTAACATAGGAAAGAGACCATAAACAAAAGAGTTATAAGAAATAGGCATCAAGTACAAATTAGAGTCAGGGAAGTGTTCCTAGTGTAACAGCTTGAGGGTTCTTGATCAGGAGGTCAAAACATAAGTGTATGCAAGCAACTACTTACTGAATTGAAACTGTTTCCCAGGACATAAGACCTATCCCAGAAAACATGGTGTTTTCTTGTACTGAAAATCTGGAAAAAAAAGTTGCTACTGTAATTGGGAACCCAGGAAAAGCAATGGAGAACACTAAGTGTGCTAGAAGAAACTGGGGAAGGAGATTAAGGGAAGTGGACATGTTGGAATGGATATATTACTTATTATTATTATTATTTATTTATTTATTTATTTTGAAAGAGAGGGAGCATGTGCATATGAGTTGGAGGAGGAGCAGCAGGGGGCAGAGAGAGACTCTGAAGCAAGCTCCATACTCAGTGTAGGGCCCAACACAAGTCCTGATCTCATGACCCCAAGATCATGATGTGAGCTGATATCAAGTCTGATGTTTAACCAACTGTGCCACCTATATGCCCATGGAATGGTTATATTATTCAGGTCAGAATACCCATCAGAGATTTATATTCCATAAAACAGTCCAGAAGACTTACCATTTACCAAGAATATGAGGTGAGAGGGGCACCAAGAGCACTATGATGTTCTCCTCTGCAGAATAGGGCTGATATAGAAGAGCTTAATGATGGGTCTCCAAAGTAACAGAGGTCAGGAGTCAGGATCCTGCAATTATTGTTATGACTGGCAAGGTCTAAACAGATTATAAAGGGCTTTGCTGACAAAGATTTGTGAAGATGGTTAAGTGTGTCGCCTTCCCAGGGGCAAAATAGAGATACAGACCTCAAAGATACTATTTAATTTGGCCTGTTGGTCTCACTGAGTAATGGTGCATGCAATATCCACAGTTCAACAGTGATCTTTGTTCTCACAGATTGAATATTCACAAGCATAGTAGTTATATCTGTCTTGGTACATGAGAGTTCTTACTGCTGGGCCCATATAGCTTAAGTCTTGGCCATGTGTCATAGTGTTATTTAAGAGTAATTAGTGACCTAACATAATGGAGAACATTCTGATATGTTCATTAACAACTTATACATCCTCTCTTTTGAAATGCCTAAGTCTTTATTGAGTTTTCTGCTTTTTTCAATTAATTTATATGTATTCTTTATACCTTTCAAATATGAGACATTCATGGCTTCTATGTGCTACAAATACCTTCTTTATTCCACAGTATTGACAGAACACAACGAATGCAAGTCCAGAAACAGATTTCCATAAGCATAGGCATTTGATTTATGACTAAGAACAGTGGTAAGATGTCTTAATTTCAATACATAGTGCTGAGACCTTTGAATTCTTAAAGAAAAAAAGTGAAATTTGATCCTTATAACAACCACACACAAAAATCAATTGAGGTATAAAAGGTAAAATAAGAACATTTCTAGAAGATAAATTAGGAAAATATCTGCATAACTTTGAACTAAAGATAGGTTTCTTTTTCTATTTTATTTTATTTTATTTCTTTTCAGTGTTCCAGAATTCATTGTTTAGGCATCACATCCAGTGCTCCATGCAATATGTGCCTTCCATAATACCCACCACCAGGCTCACCCAACCCCCTATGCCCCTCCCCTCCAAAACCCTCAGTTTGTTTCTCAAAGTCCACAGTCTCTCATGGTTTGTCTCCTTCTCTGATTTCTCCCAACTCACTTCTCCTTTCCATCTCCCAATGTCCTCTGTGTTATTCCTCATGTGCCACAAGGAAAGATAGGTTTTTTAAACAAGATAAAGAAAACACTGTCATATAGGGAAAAATTGATACATGTGACTAAAATAAAATCAAGAAAGCAACTCGCCATTTAAGTGAGTAAGATGTCATAAATTAGTAAGATTCAAATTTCAATAAAGACATTTTATTTCTGATAAATTTTATCAGATAAAGATTTATCTGATAAATTTTATTATTGATATTATATGTCTTTTTCCTCCAAAAGATACTCCTTTTTTTCAATATTTTTATTTCATTGTTCATGATTCTTCTTTCATCTCTTTTATTTTATAAAATATGCATCTTATCATCTCTTAAAATTTCTCTATGTTTTATATTCTTTGGGGGGATGATTCCTGTGTTTATTTATTTCTTTGAAGACCTTTAAACTAGTCCAATAATCTATGATAGTTGTAATTTTTGTTTTTAACCATGTTTTAAGCAAATTTTTTTCTTTCTGTCTCTGTATTACAGAAAAAAAATATAAGAAAAGTATTAATTTCCTGTGTGCTACCAATATCCCCAAGTTCCTCTGGTTCTAAACTTATAACATGGATCCTTATCTTATGCTTCGGAAGAGCACATTTGAACTTTATGCTCTTGTGGTAAATGGATTGGGGTTTTCTTTCCTAATAGGAGAATCCTCTCACAAAAGAAAAGCCCACCATACACAGTATAACAGTTTGCTGGGCTGCCATAACAAAATACCACAGATTGGATGTTTTAAACAACAGGAATTCATTTTCTTACAGTTCTGGAGATAAGAAGTCTGTTATTAAGATACTGACAGTGTTTCTTTATTTTGCGGCCTATCTCCTTGACTTGGCAGTGACCATCTTCATGTTAACATGAAATTCTTCTTTTATGTCTGTGTTCAAATTTTTTCTTCTTATAAGGAAATAGTCATATTGGATTGGGGGCCACCAGGATGACTTCATTTTAACTTAATCACATTTTTAAAGGTTCTATCTCCAACTATGATCTCCTATGATCACATTTTGAGTTATTAGGGGTTAGGCCTTTGCAATATGGGTACAAAACTCAGCCCAGAATTGATGGGATGTTTCATTAACTTGAACATCCCTTTCACTGTGGTAGTGTTTCCAGGGTCCTGAATATATCAGAGTCTGAGTATCCATCATTGCCCAAAACCAACACCCCATTTCTCCATTTGTGATATAACATTAAAATAATAGCCTTAGCTTTTAGGATAAATATTCATTCCTGAAAAGCCTCTCTTTGCTAGATAACTGCTCTGGATTTAAGACACTTTTTCACTTATGTTCACAGGATTTTTCACTTTACTTCTCTATAGAAAATTTCATATATTATGTAGCTATTTTGTACTTTCACTTGATATGATGCATATATTCTGCTCAGTCTGACATATTGATATAGACCAAAGTGAGCACATCACTATTAGAAACAATTTGGAAATATAAGTCAATATCATTGACAATATAGTAAATGAAAAAAAGCTAGTTCCAAAATAATATATTTAAGATTGAATGGTTTATCTATCCATCTATCAATTGATCTATCATTTACCTACATGTCTACATAGGCATAGAGGAATAGAACTTTTAAAAGGAAACAGAGGAAGAACAGACTAGAAAGAAACTTAAAATTTAAGACTTACTTGTGTTTAAATCTGAAAGGTTGATCATAGGATAAGTAATTTCCCTTTCTCTGAATGACTCCATTGAGCCCATTTTAACTTTTCAGAATGAAATCCTCATTCTGAGTGTACTTACTCTGGACTTTTGTTTCTAAAATAAACTTGAATTATTTTGGCAGAATATACAACATGTTAAAAAATGTCCATAATTCCAGTAATTCTATGTCTAATAACACACTATGAAGAAAATAGTAAGTACCAAAAGGAAAATTATATAAAGAAATTCATTCCAGGGCGCCTGGGTGGCTCAGTGGGTTAAGCCGCTGCCTTCGGCTCAGGTCATGATCTCAGGGTCCTGGGATCGAGTCCCACATCGGGCTCTCTGCTCAGCAGGGAGCCTGCTTCTCTCTCTCTCTCTCTCTCTCTGCCTGCCTCTCTGCCTAACTGTGATCTCTCTCTGTCAAATAAATAAATAAAATCTTAAAAAAAAAAAAAAAGAAAAAGAAATTCATTCCAGCTCTAAAATATTTGAAAAATCCAATTATTTGACAAATGGAATGCCTATAGTTTTTATATATATATGTGTGTGTATGTGTGTGTTTAAGTGCTAAATAATTAAAATATTGATTACTTGGATTATTTATTAGTGATGATATAATATTATGTAAAAAATTAGGCCACTATATTTATACAAATAATACATCTTTGTACATACATGTGTATGTATCTGTATATGCACACACACAAACCTTACAAATTACTTTGATAATAATATAATTGTATGTGTCTTTTGTGGGTTCTTTAAATTTTTTTAAGGTTTTTTTAATAATAAATTTTAGTAGAAGAGCTGATATGCCTCAATTTGATGTGATTTTTTTATTTCTTTAAAATAAGACTACACATGTATTTATAAACTAAATAAAATAGTTTCTCCTATCTATTCAACAGATATATTTTTAAAAGGTACATAGTTTTGGCAGAACATCATAAAATATACTAAATTTCTGTTTTGCACAAAGTTTAGAACCATTTACTTAACAGGGCTAACTATCCTATAGAAACAGAACTAATCAGGGAAGGAAGAAGTATATAAAACACTGAACCTCTCAAACAAGAAAGCTACCAAGGCTAGTGGAATTTTTTTCTATTGGCAAAAATTATTACTTTTACTGTTTAACATTTAAAACAGTGATTAAGACCACAGAATAACCATTGAAGGAACATATATTTTACACATTATATCTTAAAACCACTGGCCAAAGTAAATTTGAGCAGAATGTGCAGAGAAGAAGAAGGAGTTTGATGAGGACGAGGGGAAGGAGGAGAAAGAAGAGGAAGAAGGATAAAGGGTCATGGAGCAAGGAAAAAAATTTGATAACTTGCTGCTGGGGGTTTGTCTCCTTCCAAAACTTTGTAGCCTGCTTTCTCCTGCTGCATCATTCAGCAGAAAAGCCACTTCCTGTATATATTTAATGGTATTCTAAAATAACTCTTTTCTAAGAATCCAAAATACTCCTGACAGCGAGAAGTAACCAAATGCATTCAGTCAGCTAAGATTCAATTTTAGATCTTCATGGAATAGTATGACAGATTATTTTTTTTAAAATCCTTTATACAGTGCTGATATTCAGCCAGAAAGCAAGACTGTATCCATAATGGTTTTTAAAATACTAAAATTCTTTCTTTCTTCAGGTAAATAGTTATGCTTCTAGTTCCCAAATCCATACATCTGCCTATGCCATCATTACACAGAGTCTTACCCTCCCCACCATCCTCTGTCCCATATCTTCAGTACCATTCCACAGTTCAGCAACCAAATTGTTAATGCTGAGTACAGAAAGGTCCTTCTGGCCCATACTCCAACACCATGATAAATGTCTATTCTCATTCATTAGTGACTATGTTGTGTTAGTTGATTTGAATTCCAGCCCTTACTAGTAGTTAGGTAACAGTTTAAAATATGCTCTGCATACTTTAGTGTTACTTAATATAGCTTCTTTAAAAAAATAAAAATTTGGGGTGACTTAGTGTATCTCTAATTCTATCTACAAGAGATATAAGAGGTTTTTACTTTCTGACCCTTTCCTCCTTATGAGGTCTCCATTTTCAGTGAGCCCATGTACAACCATATTCCCATAATAGTCCCACAGTCTATAATGAACATCTAGCAATTTCTAATCTACCATAACTTAATTGGAACAAAATAATTTAGCCTGGAAGTATGACAGTTGGGCCACTAGAGTTTAGAAATATGTTCTGCTTATTAATTGACTAAGAGCTGAGATAGCTGGAGCCTATGTACGGCTACACAGAATTCCAGCAGGTAGGAACACGTTAGGCTTTCCTCCCTGTTATTTCCAGCCACTTGTCTGCCTGGATAGCATCCAGCTTCTATCCTTATCAAGTAGGAATCTGACAGTACCTGAGAAGTTTCCATCCTAATCTTTACTTACCAGTCTGGAACCTGATTCTTTTCTGAATCTGTTAGCACTGCTTTCTACTTTCTTTGACAATCATTTGTGTTCAACGATGCCCTCACCTTAAAATATTTTTAGATAAGAAAATACCATGAGTTTGGAAGTGAAAATTATTGATGATATTTATGAATGATGATCTGGCTATCCAGCTACACAAGGCAGCTTAAATATCCAATTAGAGGAGAAAGAGTGAAAATGATTTTTGATATTGTGAATTTAAGCTTTCAGATATCTTACAAATGCTAATCATTGGAAGAGGTGATAGAATATAGGTCGACATGCTCATTATATGTGTTTTGAATGAATGAACAGATTGACAAAATAATGGATATCTGTAAACATGCTGGAATGCTTAAAGTGCTATAACTACATAATGTGTAATTGAAAACTGTATTTAACATACCCGCATTGCACATTTCAGGGTTCTCCTTTCTTTAAGAATGCATATCCATTTTTTAGGTGAATTTTGAAAGGAAGATTGATTTACCTACACACAAATATGCCAGAATATATCTTTCTCTAAAGCTAAAACACAGACCACAGGGAGAAAAATGTTTCAGCTTAATGATTAGTGAGGAATATCCTGTTCAGTTTTTAGTCAAACTATTGAGATAAAACTCTAATATGAAATTATTCTTGCAAAAATTATTTATTGATTTCATATACCTGTAACTCCACATGAAAGGAAACACTGAAAACATAATTATCCATAGATAAGAATTATGTAGAAAATATGGAAATCCAAGGAAATTATATGATATGATTATTGATAATATCTGATTTCACATCAAATATATATCACTGTAGTCTTTTTTTTTAAAAGACTTTATTTATTTATTTATTTGTTTGAGAAAGAGAGAGTAGGGGGAAGAGAAGTGGGAGAGGAAAAAACAGACTCCACATTGAATGCCAAGTCTGGCATGGGACTAGATCCCAGGACCCCAATATCATGATCTGATCTGTAATGAAGAGCCAGGTGCTTATCTGACTGAACCAAGCAGGCACCCCTACGGTTTTTGTTTTTGTTTTAAAGTACTTTTGATAACCTTTCATTAATCTGGAGCAAGAGACAAATATACATATACTCCAGACACTGGAGGATAAATGGTTAGCTAGAGAAAGGATTAGATGCTTCCATTCATGTGACTAAACCACAGTATTGCCATGGTGTAATATGAAGAACACTTTACCTGTCCTTACCCTGTATAAAATTTTTGTGGTACTTATACACAGAGGAAAGAAAAAAAAGAAAGCTTTCATTTCCCCCAAAATATTTATCACTAGCTAAGAATCCATTTAAAATGCCAGTGTAGGGGCACCTGGGTGGATCAGTCAGTTTAGCAACTGACTCTTGATTTCCATTCAGGACATGATCTCAGGGTCACAAGATGAACCCTGCTTTGGGCTCCACACTCAGCAAGGACTCTGCTTGTTCTCTCTGTCTTTCACTCCCCCCCCCCCCCCCCCAAATTATATATATATATATATATATATATATATAAAAGTAAAATAAAATGCCAGTGTAGAGATCAGACAAATTCAGTTTTCTTTCTTTTTTTTTTTTTTTAAGATTTTATTTATTTATTCATTTGTCAGAGAGAGAGAGAAAACACAAGCAGGCAGAGTGGCAGGCAGAGGCAGAGAGAGAAGCAGGCTCCCCACTGAGCAGAGAGCCCGATGTGGGACTCGATCCCAGGACCCTGGGATCATGACCTGAGCCGAAGGAGGCGGCTTAACCAACTGAGCCACCCAGGCATCCCGAGAAATTCAATTTTTTTTTTAAAGACTTTTGTTTATTTGACAGACAGATCACAAGTAGGCAGAGAGGCAGGCAGAGAGAGAGAGGAGGACGAGGCAGGCTCCCTGCTGAGCAGAGAGCCCGATGTGAGGCTTGATTCCCAGACCCTGGGATCATGACCTGAACCGAAGGCAGAGGCTTTAACCACTGAGCCACCCAGGTGCCCCCTGACAAATTCAATTTTCAAATTTGACAAATTCAAAGGAGGAGACATTTCAGGCTAAGTAATAGTGAGTCACAACTAAGAAACAAAGAAATGCGAAAGAGTCACTGTCTCTCCATTTTGCCCATCTGACTCTTTGCTACCTCTGCAACCTGAGCAGAATGTGTACTTGAAATAAAAAGATGTGGAAAAAAAAAAAAAAGAAGAAAAGAAAGAAAGAAAATAAAAGAAATAAAAAGGTGTGCATGGATATTTATTTCCATATTTCTGGTATAATTGGTGTAGACATAGTCTTTTCCTGAGTAGATATATGGGCAAAAAAATGAACTCCTGCTTCTTTTAAGCAATTTTGACATAATCTCTTTGCAGAAGAGAAGAGGGAATTGTAGCACATTTGTTTTTAAACATTTAATAACTTTAAAACCTTATCCACCAAGACAATGGTCAAATTCAAAGTGCTAGAACTTGGACCATCCAAATTAACCCTCTTCTTGAAGTTTGAGATTTAACAGTAGAAGTAGAGATGGTGGTTTAATGTCAAATGCTATTAACAATTTCTGATGAGTTAATTGGTATAGGTAATGAAAAATTGAAATACAGGTTGCACCAGATGAGAGGGCATCATAAATTCTAGAAAGTATAGTTAGAATTCAACCTACTGGTAATATAAAGTGACTGAATGACATTGAACAGAGGACTTATATGATATGAAGGGATAATTAATAAAATTAACCTAAAGAAAATGTGTTCGTTGGATTGGTGTTCCAAGACATTGAGAATGAGAAGGATGTTCATCTTGATCTTTTGCTTCTTTTCTCTGTGAGCCTATAGTACACATTTTTGTTTGTTTTTCTTTTTCTTTGTACCTTTGTCCCTTTATCCATAAATAAGTTTTCCTGATTTGTTTCATTATGTTCTCTCACACTCTATATAGTTACATTAACTAAGCTCATTTTAATATTTATTTATCATCTTTGATTTTCATAATAACTGTCTGGCCTATTTATCGATGTCATGATGTTTGACTAAACAGCACAGAAAACACCCCCCCCCCCCTTAATCTTTGAACTTACACTGCTGTATCACAGTCATGTTTTCCTATCGCTTTATCAAGCAGGGTATCTATTAATACACTAGACAGTCATTAAAAAGTTAAATAAAAATGACAATTTGATGGGAAAGTAACCACTAATAAGTTATCGTTAGAATGAATAGAGGCATCTAAATGGCTTAGTCAGTTAAACATCCGACTCTTGATTTCCACTCAAGTCATCATCTCAGTGTCATGGGATGGAGCCCTATGTTGGGCTCCCTGCTTAGTGGGGAGTCCGCTCAAGATTCCCTTCCTTCCCCTCTCCCTCTGTCCCTCCTCATCTCTAAAATAAATAAATAAACCTAAAAATAAAGAAATTAGGTAGACTGCACTTTTAGCTGTTCTTTAAAGGAAAACGTAAGAAAAAATACTACATACTTGAGTTTGCCATTCAATAATATTTCACACCTATGGTAGCTTATGTAAGGCCTCAATTTATTTTGTCAGTAGCAATTATCTAGATAATTATTTAAAAATATGTAGAAAATTCAACCAAACTAAAATGGAAAGCTGTTAATTATACATGGTCCACCAGGTAGATGTAGCTTTATATTTGAAGGTATATCTTCATCTATGTCTATGGAAAACATTAATGTTGTCTAAAACAAAGACTACAGGTGTGTATATATATATCTATACAAATATAGATATATATATATGATCATGAAGCTAAATTCTGTATATTTTTAAAACCTTTGACATTCATAACTACTCCATGAGTATAACATATATAATAGACACGTCTGCAACTTAAAACAGCTCCAAAAATTTGTACTCATATGAATTCCAAATAACTTGAGTTACTATTTAATATTAGATATTTATATGATATTCTTCAATTTATAAACTATAATAAATAAGCCACATTGTATACTTGTCTTGCAATGAAATATTTGTTCATAAACTCAGTTATCTGCTATTGCTAAATCCCTGGGCGTAGATTTATAAGGTCAAAGAGAATGTATATATTTTGGTGGCTTTTGCATTTGTCAGACAATGAAAGGATGTATTTTTCATTCGATTCTTCAGGAAATTAAACCTCTAAGTATTTATCAATGATGACAATAATTATTGAATCCATGTATTTATAAGAAAAAAAAGCACCTGATTTCTGTACATTGATTTTGTATGCAGCCACATTACTGAATTGCTGTATGAGTTCTAGTAGTTTGGGGGTGGAGTCTTTTGGGTTTTCCATATAAAGTATCATGTCATCTGTGAAAAGAGAGAGTTTGACTTCTTCTTTGCCAATTTGAATAGCTTTTATTTCTTTTTGTTGTCTGTTGCTGTTGCTAGTACTATGTTGAACAAGAATGGCAAGAGTGGGCATCCTTATCGTGTTCCTGATATCAAAGGGAAGGCTGTCAGCTTTTCCCCACTGAGGATGATATTTGCTGTAGGTTTTTCATAAATAGATTTTATGAAGTTGAGGAATATTTCCTCTTTCCCTATACTTTGAACCGTTTTAATTAGGAACGATTGCTGTATCTTGTCAAATGCTTTTTCTGCATCAATTGAGAGGACCATCTGCTGCTTCTCTCTTCTCTTATTGATCTGTTCTATCACACTGATTGATTTGCGAATGTTGAACCACCCTTGCATCCCATGGATAAATCCCACCTGTACAGAAATCAGTTGCTTTCTTATATACTAGCTATGAAAATATAGAAAGGGGATTGAGAGAATCAATTCCATTTACTATAGTACCAAGAACTATAAGATACTGGGAATAAACCTCACCAAAGAGGTGAAGGATCTGTACTCAAGGAACTACAGAACATTTATGAAAGAAATTAAAGAAGACACAAAAAGATGGAAGACCATTCCATGTTCATGGATTGGAAGAATAAGCATGGTTTAAAATGTCTATGCCACCTAGAGCAATCTATACTTCCAATACCATTCTGATCAAATTCCACCGGCATTTTTCAAAGAGCTGGAACAAAAAATCCTAAAATTTGTATGGAACCAGAAGAGACCCAGAATTGCTAAGGAAATGTTGAAAAAGAAAAACAAACAAACAAAAAAAACTGGGGGCATCATGTTGCTTGATTTTAAGCTTTACTACAAACCTGTGATCACCAAGACAGCAAGGTACTGGCACAAAAACAGACACATATTCCAGTGGAACAGAGCAGAGAGCCCAGATATGGACACTCAACTCTATGGTCAAATAATCTTCAACAAAGCAGGAAAAAATGCCCAATGGAAAAGACAGTCTCTTCAATAAATCGTGCTGGGAAAATTGGACAGCTAGGTGTAGAAGAATGAAACTCGGCCATTCTATTACACCATATACAAAGATAAACTCGAATGGATAAAAGACCTCAATGTGAGGCAGGAATCTGTCAAAATCCTAGAGAAGAACATATGTAGTAACCTCTTCAACAATGGCCACAGCACCTTCTTTCAACATATGTCTCCAATGGCAAAAGAAACAAAAGTGAAAATGAACTTTAGGGACTTCAAGATCAAAAGCTTCTGCACAGCAAAGAAAACAGTCAACAAAACAAAGAGGCAACCCACGGAATGGGAAAAGATATTTGCAAATGACACTACATACAAAGGGCTGATATCCAAGATCTATAAAGAACTCCTCAAACTAAACACACACAAAACAGATAATCACATCAAGGGGCACCTGGGTGGCTCAGTGAGTTAAAGCCTCTGCCTTAGGCTCAGGTCATTATCCCAGCATCCTGGGATGGAGCCTGCTGCTCAGCAGGGAGCCTGCTTCCTCTCCTCTCTCTGCCTGCCTCTCTGCCTACTTGTGATCTCTGTCAAATAAATAGATAAAATCTTAAAAAAAAGAATAATAATTTAAAAAACAGGTAATCATAACAAAAAATAAGCAGAAAACATGAACAGAAACTTCTCCAAAGAAGACATAGAAATGACTAACAGACACATGAAAAAAGGTCATCATCATTAGCCATCAGGGAGATTCAAATCAAAACCACATTGAGATACCACCTTACACCAGTAAGAGTGGTCAAAATTAACAAGACAGTAAACAAATGTTGGAGAGGATATGGAGAAAGGGCAACCCTCTTACACTGTTGGTGGGAATGCAAGTTGGTGCAGCCACTTTGGAAAACAGTGTAGAAATTCCTTATGAAATTAAAAACAGAGCTACCCTAATACTGAGTATTTACCCCCAAAATACAGATGTAGTGAAAAGACGGGCCATCAGTACCCCAGTGTCCATAGCAGCAATGGCTAGTTGCCAAACTGTGGAAAGAACCAAGATTCCCTTTAACAGACAAATGGATAAAGAAGATATGGTTCATATATACTATGGAGTATTATGCCTCCATCAGAAAGGATGAATACCCAACTTTTGTATCAACATGGACAGGACTGGTAGAGATTATGCTGAATGAAATGTCAAGCAGAAAGAATCAATTATGATACAGTTTTGCTTATTTGGAGAAAATAAGGAATAACACAGAAGACATTAGGAGATGGAGAGGAGCAGTGAGTTGGGGGAAATTATAGGGGGAGATGAACGCCATGAGAGACTGTGGACTCTGAGAAACAAACTGAGGGTTTTGGAGGGGAGGTGACTGGGGGGTTGGGTGAGCCTGGTGGTGGATATTATGGAGGGCACATATTGCACAGAGTACTGGGTGTGGTGCATAAACAATGAATGCTGGAATACTGAAAAGAAAGAAGAAAAGAAAAAAAAGCAAAGAAAGAAGAAAATAAAAGAAAAAAAGCATCTCCCTACATACAAACAAAACAAAGAAGGAATTGTTAAACACATTTTTAAATTTATCTTTTTATTTAAATTCAACTTAATTAACATACTATATTATTAGTTCAGGGGTAGAATTCAGTGACTCATCTGTTGTATATAGAACCCAGTGCTCATTACATCAAGTGTCCTCAACACCCATCACCCAGTTACCCCATCCTCCAACCCACCTCCTCTCCAGCAACCCTCAGTTTGTTTCCTAGAGTGTTTTGCCTCCCTCTCTGTTTTCATCTTATTTTATTTTCCCTCCCTTTCTCTTATGTTCATCCGTTTTGTTTCTTAAATCCCACATATGAGTGAAATAATATGGTATTTGTCCTTCTCTGACTGACTTTGTTTAGCATATCCTCTAGTTCCACGCATCTCATTGAAAATGTCGTTAGTTCATTCTTTTGATGGCTAAGTAATATTCCATTGAATGTATATGCATACATGTATGACATATATATGCATATATGTATATTACATCTTTTTAAGTTTAAATTCAATTAACCAATACACAGTATATATACACATGCATATATACATATATTTTTATATAAATTATTATATATTAAATTCATATATATTTATTAAGTATATCTATATATCAAACATACATTTATATATTTCTATTATACATATTTATGTATTTATTTTATATTTATAAATAGCATATATTTATATAAATATATCTTTATTATATTATATTTATATATTAAATTTTAAATTTAAATTCAATTCACCAACACATAGTACATCATTAATTTCATATGTAGTGTTCAACAATTGCATATAATACCCAGTGTTCATCACATCACATGCCTTCTTTAATGCCCACCACCCAGTTACCCTATCCTACCACCTACTTCCCCTTCAGCAACCCTCAGTTTTTTTCCCATAATTAAGAATCTCTCATGGTTTGTCTTCCTCTCTGATATCTTTCAGTTTTCCCTCCCTTCCCTTATGGTCTTCTGCACTGTTTCTTATATTCCACATATGAGTGAAACCATATGATACTTGTCTTTCTCGAATTGACTTATTTCATTTAGCATAATTCCCTCCAGTTTCATCCATGTTTGATATAAATGGTAAGAATTCATCCTTTTTGATAGCTGAGTAGTATTCCACTGCATATATATATCATATCTTCTTTATCCACTCATCTGTCAGTGGACATCTAGGCTCTTTTCATATTTTGGCTATTATGTACATTGCTGCTATAAACATTGGGGTGCCCCCTTTGAATCACTATGTTTGTATCCTTTGGATAAATACCTAGTGGTGCAATTGCTGGATCATGGTGTAGTTCTATTTTTAATTTTTGAGAAACTTCCATGCTATTTTCCACAGTAGTTGCACCAGTTTGCATTCCTACCAACAGTATAAGAATTGATAAACATCTTATATTTTAAATGGGATTGCTTCAGATAGGAGTGATGTTAGTCATATAAAGTTAAATTAACTTCTTTTAATATTTGTCTGGTCTGTTTTATTTTTATTTCTTTTATTGATTTACGGTTATTTTATACGTCAAACTGATGCACATATTATACGTAAACATGGTTCACCAAACTGCCTATTGTCTATCTTCATTTTAGTATTATTTCATTTGGAATTTCTCTCCTACTCTCCCTGATGTTTATTTGTTCTTCATCTCTCATTTTAAATTTTATTTTCAGAAAAGAATGAAAAGTATGCTCTGAATAACTACTGAACAGTATTTTGATTCTGTTATGTTTACTACAGCAAACATTAATGTTTTTCGCAACACTCCTAACAGTGTGCAACCATATATTTGTGTGTGTGTGTGTATGCTTTCAACCTGATTGATTAATTTCCATTTTTTCTAATTAGCTTGTATCCTTTTTGAGAATGGAGAATGAGCTATACTTTGTTATTCAACAAAGAATTCAGTGTAGGAAACACTGTGGGTATGAAGTACCTTTGAAAAACTTCATGGTTGAATTTAGGCAAGGGTGAAAGCATTATTATAACAGATAACAGATAACATTATTATAACCACTGTACTGGAGTTCAGGAATAGGACACCATATCCTCGGAGAGCTGTGTCTTAAAAAGAAAACATCAGGACCTTGCCTTAAAGACTCTGGTGGTGGACCTTCCTATGCCATATGATAAGGCTGACTTCACTTCTTAAAAATCTTTCCATCCTTGGTTTCCTTAATTCACTGTTTGGTATTTTTTTCCCCAAACTCTTCAACTTGTGTGAGCTTCTTCTTGTTTAATATAATTATACATATTTGGTAAAAGACAGAGTCATTATTTGTTATAGCTTATATGTAACTCCACATCATCAAACCCTGATGCAAGTGAGAAAAATGCCACAGTAAAAAATCAGGCTGCTTTTGTGTTAGAATAGAATAAATGCTTAAAATATTTAGAATTTTGGGGCGCCTGGGTGGCTCAGTGGGTTAAAGCCTCTGCCTTCAGCTCAGGTCATGATCCCAGAGTCCTGGGATCGAGCCCCCACATCGGGCTCTCTGCTCAGCGGGGAGCCTGTTGCTTCCTCCTCTCTCTGTCTCTGCCTGCCTCTCTGCCTACTTGTCTGTCAAATAAGTAAATAAAATCTTAAAAAAAAAAATTTAGAATTTTCTAATGGAATTCCCAATACTGATAAAAATATGATTGAAATATATGGAGTTATCAGTAATATGTATAATATAATGTGTAAGCAGTACAAGGATTTTTTTTTTTTTCAGATTACTAATGTAACTTTTTCTATAATGCTCCAGTGAAAATTCTTTGGAATCTAGGAAGCTGAATCAGTGTATCTTAAATTAAAAACTTGAAATCCATTAACTGATAACTGTCTGAGGAATGACAGTGATGGCAGGAAGACTCAGGTCATATTTGAGCTTGAGCAGAAAGGGCTGTAATCAACCCAGTTTCCATTCTTTTCTGAGGCTTTCTATTGCAAGTCACTCCCCTGGGACGTAATTTACAATACCCCTTTCCAAGTGGCATCCATCCAAATATAAGTGGGGATTGGCTTATACATACCCTTGGCCACCTCACTCCTCAGGGAATTAGAGTTGTACGTTTTATTGTGGATTTCTGATTTTCCTCAACAGGATTAAGCTATAATCCACACAAAATTATATTCGTGCTAGCAGAACATAACCTTGATAAACTGCCTTCTCTTAATGTCTCTGTTCTCCACTCTTAAGGTCAGGTTTCCTTCACCAACTAAATAATTGAATTATGTGAAAAGCTTTACTCCAGGGTCTGCTTTTGAAGTAATCTCAAACTAAAGATAAACCTCCCAGTGGAGGTGGATGGAAAAGTTCTAGTATGTGTTTGTGATGTTTCTGCCATTCCAGCCGTCCCTTCTAAGAGACCTGGGAATGAGTAAAGATAATCATTATTTCACTCACAATCTAATAGTTCTAGACCCTATATTCCAAATAAGACGTATTTAAGAGAATTTATTAGATATATATAATATTGAGTAATTTATAATTGATTGTTTGTAAGGGAATTTTTTTCTTTTTTTAAAAAAGTATCTTTGATTCCTTCTGTGTATACCCCTCTTTTGTCTTAAGTTTCAGAGGATAAAATGTATCCTCCATAAAGTGTTACTCAGTGGTTCTAACAAGACAAGATACTAGGTAGCCAGGCTATGTAATATTCATTAAAAGGAATGTTACTTATATTATACACAGAATTATCTAACTCAGGATTGTTGTCAACAGATCTTATTTAATTTTAACATCACACATTTGTATGAATGGAACTATATTTGAATGTATTTTTAGAATTTCTTTTAGAATTTTTAGAGTCATGTTTGAGAAACATAAAATACACTATCATTTCTGGTCACTTACATTATGAGTAATTATGTAAAGATTAAAATACATTTATTTAAAATTAATTTAAATTTATTAATTAAAGATTATTGATGAATGTGTTAAATACCTATCTTTTTTAACTCTCTTAAATCTCATGTTGTATATATTTTCAACTGTATTGGGCTTATAGAAAAGTAGCAAATTAATAATGAAATTGTGAGCACAGATTGTCTACCTAGACTGTTTTATAATTTATATTTTAAATATGATAAATTAAAAGGAAATAAAGAGATTATCTAACCTATAATACGTTTATTCTAGTTTCCAAAAGAGAAAGACCTCATTAGAATCACCTTCCTTATGACTGAATGTTATACAACAGCTAAGAGAGATAAATTTATATTTTACACAGCAGAAATATTCCTCCTGGTAAACAAGAGTACAGATTTTCTATTTTTGAGCCTTGCCAAATAGACAACCTTAAGTGTTTTAAATGAGTCATCAAATACAAGAGTCACATATTGTTAAAAAGAGTAAGAATTAGGTTCTTAATTATGACATGGGGTTCCAAATACCCAGTGTCAGAATCTGGTACTTAATGTAAAGTAAAAATTGCATGACACTTGTTAAAAACAACAAAAAGACTTTAGTCAAGACTATTGCAATAGGGGTCAATGTTATTTTTAAATACTTGTGAGTCAGCAGAAAAGTACTGGAGGACATGAAAGCGGGTATGCTTAGTGTGATTTAGGCAATCCTTGTTTGCTAGTTGTAATTACCAAAACAAGGCTCCTACCCTCCCAAGAAACTGGAAGATGGAGGTATTATATTCCATTTCCAAGAGATGACTTCTAGGTACAGAAAAAAGGTATTCCTGGATTATAGATTTACATCTTTTTTTTTTCTCCAGATTTTTATTTAAATTCCAGTTAGCGGGCGCCTGGGTGGCTCAGTGGGTTAAGCTGCTGCCTTCGGCTCAGGTCATGATCTCAGGGTCCTGGGATCGAGTCCCGCATCGGGCTCTCTGCTCGTCAGGGAGCCTGCTTCCCTCTCTCTCTCTCTCTCTGCCTGCCTCTCCATCTACTTGTGATTTCTCTCTGTCAAATAAATAAATAAAATCTTTAAAAAAAAATAAATAAATAAATTCCAGTTAGCTAACATACAGTATAATATTAGTTTCAGGTGTAGAATTCAGTGATTCATCACTAACATACAACTCCCAGTGCTCATCACAATAAATGCCCTCCTTAATAGCCATCACTTTTAAAAAATATTTTATTTATTTGACAGAGATCACAAGTAGGCTGAGAGGCAGGCAGAGAGAGAGAGGAAGCAAGCTCCCAACTGAGCAGAGAGCCTGATGTGGGGCTCAATCCCAGGATCCTGGGATCACAACCTGAGTAGAAGGCAGAGGCTTTAACCCACTGAGCCACCCAGGCATCCCTATCCATCAATTTTAACCCTATCCCCTGATTCACCCACCTTTTCTCTAGTAATCACAGAGAACAAAGTGACAAAAGATCTTAAAGGGATACATAAATAATTTATAATGGCAAGTTTTCTAATGTGAATGCTTGAAGAAAAGGAGGTTAGAGATCTATAGTCACAAAGAAGCCTGTCTAAAGTTTAGTCAAGCTAAGGGGATATTTAAGTCCATCTTGGACATTATTTAAGAGAATTAAACATGCTATCATGTTCTCAGTTTTGTAATTTATTGTAATTTGTGTTTGTAAAATACATACACACATTCATTCTTTTGTTATTGTAGAGGTAAGCATCTTGAATGAAACACTATTAAGATATTATAGCGTGTATGTTTGTGTTTGGGACACCAACTCATCACCAAAATGGACCACACTGGATGCTTAATGCAATGTTTTACAAAGCTGGGTACAGAAATATATTATCAGGAAGAGTGATCTCAAATTTATAAACTACTGGACTAGGTCATCAGTTTAAAAATAGTAAGTGAGTACCTCTAAATTTCTTCAGCATTCTAGCCTCTCCTCTTACCCCCCATGTCTTGACTCACTACTAGTGTCTTTTTAGAAGCCAGACATGACCAAGGAATTCTCTAAAGCTATATATATATATATATATATATATTTTTTTTTTTTTTTTTTTTTTTTTTTACAGAGAATTGTCTGAATAATGAATCTAGTTACCAAGACTGTGTCCTTTTCTGGCCCATCATAAACAAAATCCCAACACAGGACATTTACATACTACAATATAATTGCTGCTAAAGCCAATTATATACTCAGACAAAAAAGTGACCACAAAATTAGCATAAAGGAAAAACACTACCTTCTTGTATACTTTCATTTTACCTAGTGTTATTCATGGTTCTATTAAAAGAAAAGATGTTATAATATTTTTTCTCATGGTAACTTTCTCTAAATATATAAAGAGAGGCAATGATTAGTCATTTTTATTCATTTAATATTCAGTGTGTTCACTTGCCAAAGCACAAAGGCCAGAAAAGGAATTAACCTTTGCTCTTAGTTTGATAGCAATGAAACTAAAGTAAGAACCACCTAGAATTAATATTATTAAATTGAAGCTGCTGAGAAGACAGATGAAGGCTTTAAAATAACCCCAGATGGTTCTGGTATAGCCTTCTCAAAACAAAAATGCCAGCCTGTTTAGTTCAAAGATCATTAGTTCCCTTATTTGACAATTTGGGATTTTACATCTCATAATGTGAGAAATGCACTGTGTTATCTAACAGAGTGTGTGACCCTGGGCTAATTAAAAGGCACACACTAGCAGGGCAGGGTGAAGCAACTCTGCTTCATTACAAGCGGTGGTTGTTCCCTGGAGACAGAAACATCAAAAGATTCCTGGAAGTGGTCCAAGACATCAGTCAAAGGCAATGTGCTTCCCAGCCAGCAAGGCCACTGAATGCGATTGCAGCACTGGGAACTATTTAATCTGAGTGTGGCTTTTTATTTGTTTGTCAGATTGGTGAATTAGGAGACCTTAGAGGGAAGTAAACATGCAAGCAGAAACTGAATGTGACCTTTGCAGCTGACAAAGACTTGCTTTGGGTTGGGGGGATGGGGCTGTTTTTAGTATCTTTATGTTCTTTCACCTTTTTAAGTGGAAAATGGGAGATTAATGAAAAAGAGAAACAGGGGAGTATGGAAAGTCCTCTAATACTGTGATTCCATTCCATGGCCCATTATCTCCTTAAACTAGTACTGTGTTTTTGCTCCTATGTTGCATTGTAACTGAAACCCAAGTATTCAAGGAGAAGCAAGATCATGCATTTGATAAGACTGGGGTTGTAAAGAGTCGGGCAGGCAGCCTAAACTTTTGTCATAATTCCAACTCTAGGAGTTTCTTCAATAGAAGTAATCCATCTATGCACAAGTTTAAACATTTCAGAATTATTTGTAAAGATGAGGAAATTAAGTTAAAAACCTCTCAGTAGGAGGAAGGAAGTTAAATATATAACATCCAGGAAGTTAAATATATATAACATCCATATATGTATAAAGAGAGAGCATGCATATTTGTTAATTTTATATACCCTATATAATTAATATATTTATTTGTAATTATATATAAGAAATAAATAATATTATGATTGCCAATATATGTAATAGTGGGGCAATTTTAAATTCTGTTTTTTTTTATAATCTATGTACTATATACATTTTATAATATAAATGTATATATTATAAATACACACACATGCATGCAAAGAAACATACAATGTACATTGGCACATGTATACACATTACTGAAAAGAAGGGGAAGTGAGATTGAGGACAACTGTATATTTATGCATGTAGCTATATTTAATTAATGTTCTATAGAATACACATGTAAAATGGAGTCAGGTAGGCATAAAAGTCAATAATTTATATCCATTTTAATTGAGATTTTCAAAAGGTAGATTGAATTTGTAAATAAAGAAGGTACAACAGGAAAACAAACAAACAACAAAAGAACAAAACTGGCTTTGCTTTCTCTGAGATCAAATATTTAAAGGCCCTGATCTTTTCCTAAGTTTTCATAGTTAAATCAAATTTTCCTCCCTTGTTCATCCATGCCATTATTTTCTTTCAATTGAACAAACCCCAGAGTTTTCTTTGAATTATAGTTGTTACCAATAGGTATAGTTAGGTGGTTACAATAAAAAGTTAGCTTAACTTTATAGCACCTAATAAAAAGGCAAACATTGAATTCACCTTACACATGTAAACAGATATTCCATTCTCTTAATTTTAGCCAAAGATTTTGTTTCTAGTATTGGAGTCCACACTCAGTATAGGTCTATGTTGTCTTTCTTATATACTTAGAAGACTTTTTAGTAACCAATTTCACTTCCCCAATGTAGCAGGAGAATTTTGGTACATTTTTGAAACACTTTGGTCTCATTCTTTAATGAGTTTTATGTCTTTCCCTTCAATGATATCTTATATTTGTCTTATACTATCCTGACATTAATTATGCTGACTCACCTTTATTGCTTCCAAAGCACCCAATGTTCTTAATAGAAAGTATTTTTTCTTAATGTTCTTATGTGTTAATTTAATATTTAATTAATTCACATAATTAGAAACAGCAGTAAAAGAGCCTTAAATAGGTTTAGAAACAGAAATTAGTTTGCTTATGATAAGCATGCAACTAAAAACGGGGGAAAGCCTGTGACCCACTAGGGAACAGACACAAGCTTAGTGAATTAGGAGGGCTTTGGACATTGGGCAGGCTACGTTCCAGAGCAGTGGGCCTACTTTTCCTCTCAGGGGATGTTTGACAACATTGAAAGATAGTTTTTTGTTGTCACAACTGTGTGGGAGAATGGGTGCTACTGGCATCTGTTGAATAGGGGCAGGGATGCTGCTAAACATCCCATAAGGCACAGGACAGTCCCCATGTCAAAGGATTGCCTGTCAATAGTGCTACCATTGAAATATCCTGTTATAGTAGGAATAGAGAGCTGCTAAACCTGTCAGTCATTTAAAAGGAAAAGATAATAAAAATGTCATCATTTCACCTGCAAGGATTTGTTTGCTTCCTAAGAGAAGTGGGGAAGTCATATTTCCTTCAAACTTTCACACTCCATAAAAAAGTAAAAACATTAGGCTGTATACAGGAAGTGCCCAATAAATTCTTATTTCAATGATGCAGATTGCAAAAGCAATTTGAGACCAGCCAAAAGATAGACAGAAGTAATTATTATAATGAGAATAGACGTGTAGTATATGAATTCCTTGAAAGGTGAAAAAGTGGCATAAGTCCAGACTATGATATAAAAGTGTCTTGCAATCATTTGTGAGCAAAAGACTTTTCAGTTAAAGCTCCTAAATTTAAAAAAACCTGAAAATATTATTTTAAACATATTTTCTTTCTAACAAGAAAACAGATTTTGACTATGTCAAAATTACTTGTGATTAATCTGAAATGCTAAATTTAACCTTGCTTACACATTAATGCAAGCTATATAAACAGACTGTAGTTTTTTAGAATACAGAGAAATTATTTGAGACTAATTGTAACCTTAGAAATGAATAAAAATACGACATTTCTTGAAAAAAATCAAATAATATTACATCTCTCTTTAGTAGACTTTTTTCTCCTACCACATTTCCACATTTAGAAATACTTTTAAAAATTATATTCATTTATATTTTCAATTCATTATGCTTACTTATGGTTATAATGCTCATAAAGTGAGGAAAACATTTTTACCTACTGCATTTGTATTCAGTTTGTTAAAATCTGTAGTTAATTTGGAAAAATGACATACCAAGAGAATTTATGTAATAAGGATTCTATTCACTGTTTGCAAAGCAATTGATACAGCCACTAAGACACTCAGCATATTAGTAGAAGGATTAAATAGTCATAGCAGAAGTGCAGTTCATATTTGCTTTAGTAATACTGGTAAAGAGATAGTGTCTATGTGATACTTACTGACGGAGTTTCATTTCCTTCAGCTAAATTATACTCTGTTTTGAAGGAGAGTGATTTGGGGAAGTTCTGGTCTTAAGCAAGCTTGTTAGCTAAGCCATCAGGATAAGGAGTGCTAGGTAGAGGTAAAAATTAACACTAGGAGAAATCAGAGTAATTAAATTTTGACACCTAATATTGGCTTTATGTCTGGCCTTTTACACTTACTAAAGTTATTATGCACTAGAATAGGCTGGCATTCATGTTGGAAGGGTGTAAAACCTAGCAAAACTTAGGAGCTCTCTGATCACCCCTATGTTTAATATCAACATGCTTTTTTGGGGAGTAGGAGTCCTAATCTATAAATGACTTTTTAGAACATCATTTTGTATTCAGTGACTTTTTTTTTTTTTTAAGATTTTATTTATTTATTTGACAGACAGAGATCTGAAGTAGAAAGAGAAGCAGGTAGGGGCGGGGGGGGGGAGGCTCCCCGCTGAGCAGAAAGCCCAATGCAGGGCTTGATCCCAGGACCCTGGGATCATGACTTGAGCCGAAGGCAGAGGCTTTAACCCACTGAGCCACCCAGGCCCTCCTGTATTCAGTTTCTTTTTACCTCCCTTTAAAAAAATTTTTCTGCTGTTTTTGACATTATCCATCTCCAGTCCTATCTTTAGCCAGCTTCCCTCTCTTCCCTAAGAACCACGAATTAAGTCATGGGGAGCTTGTTATCTGTACATATTTTAGGATATCTTCATAGGCAAATCACTGGTCTAGTTAAGTACCATAGCATCACAGTCCAATGTCAAGGGCCTGAAATACAGACAGAAGGTTCTCTGAGAAGTTTTCCAAATTCTGGGAAGTATGCACACACTTAAATGTCATTTTAATTGTAGCATTAACATAGTTGTAAAATTTCAGATTTACTGTTAAATTTCTATTATCTAATATCTACTGGATCAGGATAGTATTTCCCATTATTTTCCTATTCAAGGGATAAAACTGAGATTTTTAAGCTGAAGGAAGTAAGCTAGAGGCTGAACTGGGAACTAAAAGTTTTAGAATACAAGAAAAATAAATCTCACCATGGGTGAGAGAATGACAGGTGACAGAATGATTTGAAAAGGTGCAAATATAAATGAAAAACTGTTGTGTAGAGGCAATTGAAGTGAAAGTAACCACTAGAATCACAAAAATCAAGGAACCTTAAACCATAATTACCAAACCTACTATGAAGTAAGTTTTATTAAAGTAACATTATGCAAATTATGCCATGAATTGGGAACATAAAGAGAGAGATAGAGAGAAGAAGTGGAAAGAAGACAGTATGAATAAACAGCAGATGCTGACCTCAATAAGCTACTACTTTTTCTTGAGGTTCCAAGAGGGATATGCTAATAGGATGTACTACATTACCAAAAAAAAAAAAAAAAAAAAAAAAAAAGTTCTTAGTTACTTTAAATCTTTGTTCTAAAAAATAATGTAAAAGTCCACCGGTAAACCATGCTGGGCTATAGAATATTTTCACTCATTTTTGGGAAAGGCTTAAGGTGAGATTTAAAGGCCTTTTTCTTTCCTTTCTTCCAAATTTCAAATGAGATTCTTATATTTTATCACTCTAAATATCAGGAAAGGCCTGACATGGTAACAAGACTCATACATTTTAATTGAAAAGAACAAGAAAAATAAAATTCCAAGAAAAACTGAAACTGAGCCAGAGAAGTCTAGTCCAGGTAACAAAGAGAAAATTTCAGCATGTATTATCATCTCTTTGGGGGGATGATGAAGAAAAGAAAATGGTCCTGAGGTGGGAGAGATCATAGCATTTCTGAATGACTAAATGACTATAATATAGATAGAACATAGAAAATAAGGAAAAGAGGCATAATATTAAGGAGGAAACAAAGAAGACTTATCTAAAATGTTCTCATAAGTTATATTAAAGTTTCCAAACCTGAGAAGACCAACAGGAAGATGATGGTGGCGTGGAATTTGCCTCATCTCACAAACACAACTAGATAACTATCAAATCATCCTACATACCTCAGAAATTGATTTGAAGACTGATAGAATGAACAAACTCCATAACTAAAGGGAGACAAGAGGTTACATTGAAGAAGGCAGGAAGTATGGAGACGTGGTTTAGTGGAAAATGGGCTGGCTGCTATGGAGGGGAGGAAGAAGAGAGCAGGAGAAAGGAGCACACAGAGGATTGCACAAGGAGAATGTTTCTCCATGCCTTTGGCTTGGAAAATGAGAGAGGCTGAATTTCATGAGTTCTTGTAACCAGGGGGGCTTTTAAGGAGTTTTAAATGTTTTAAGGAGTTTTAAATGTCAGTGGGCTTGGCTGTGATAGAGCCCTGAGGGCACTGGTGGTGCTGTTGGAGAGAAGACAGACAAATAAGCTGGGGGCGTAAGGAATGGAAATGGAGATCTGAAGAGTGCCTGGGGCAAACAGTGGGGAGATTATTTGGTCTTCTCAGAGTATGCCCCTGAGATACAGTATTCACAGAAAGACCACCCCAAGAACAAAGGAGCTGACCAGCAACTTTGAGAAGCAGAACAGGACAGATACTGACTGTCTAACTTGCATAAACTAAACTCCATCCCAGTGTGCTCTGGTGAAAATTCTCTTCTCATTCATGCTTACCTCAGTCCCAGTATGGTGGGTCCCTTCCCCAGAAGACCAGCAAAAACCCTACCCTCACCATGTCTATTCGACCAGAGAGTTTTGCAGAGCATCAGTCCCAGTGGATGTGCTGATAGGTCTTACTCCAAAAACAAAGAACACCTCTTTGAAACTCACCACATTCAGATCAGGGACCAAACACTGCCCACAGCCAGTAAGGAGAGCCTCTGCAGATGACTGGACTGAGGGACAGAACAGCTAAAATACAAAAGCAAAAGACATGCAACATATACTGCAGGCACAACATACTGGAAGAAGCAGAGGAATGAATTAATAACCTGAAGAAAAAATAATGGAAAACAATGAAGCTGAACAAAAGAATTATGCAAAACGAAAATAGACTTATGGAATTCAGTGATTCCAACAAACATAATAACATTCATATTATAGGAGTCCCAGAAAAAGAGAGAATAAAGAGAACTTCTTTAATGAAACAACAGCTGTGGGGAAGGAAACAGACATCCAGAACTAGGAGGCCAGAGAACCCCTATCAAAATCAACAAAAGCAGGCCTACACCAAGGTATATTATAATTAAACTTGCAAAATATAGTTAATAGTTAATAACAAACATGAGGAAACTAATCGATAGCAATACAATAATAGTAGGGGACTTTAACACCCCATTTACATCAACAGACAGATATTCTAAAAAGAAAATCAACAAGGAAATTCAAAACAATCGTTTTGAATGACACTGTGATAGGGGGATTTGACAGATATATTCAGAACATTCCATCATAAAACAGCAGAATACCCACTTTTTTTATAAGTCCACATGGAACATTATCCAGAATAGAATAAATCATATATTAGGCCACAAAACAAGCTCATACAAATTCAAGAAAATCAAAGTCGTACTACGAATCTCTGCTAACTACACTTCTTGAAACTACAAGATACCCACAAGAAAAAATCTACAGAGACCACAAATATGTAGAAGTTAAATAACATTCTACAAAAACAATGAATGGGTCAACCAGGAAATAAAAGAAGGAATAAAAAAAATACATGGGAAAAAAAATGAAAATGAAAACACAATGGTCCACAATGCCCTTGGGAGGCAGCAAAAGAAGTTCTGAGAGCAGTCTATAGCAATACCAGCCTACCTCAAGAAGCAAGAAAAATCTCAAATAATACACCTAAAGTAGCTATAAAAGAACAACAAAACCCAAACACAACAGAAGGAAAGGAATAATAAAGGTTAGAGCAGAAGTAAATGATATAGAAACTAAAAACAAAAACAAAAACAAAAACGCAAAAAATAAAAAACACAATAGAAACAATTAATGAAAACTGGAGTTAATTCTCTGAAAAAATTAGTAAAATGGTGATAAAACTTTAGCCAGACTCATCAAAAAGAATAAAGATGCAGATAAACAAAATCATAAATGAAAGAGGAGAAGTAACAACCAACACCACAGAAATACAAACAGTAATAAGAGAATATTATGAAAAACTATATGCCAACAAATTGGACAATCTAGAAGAAATGGGTACGTAAGGAACTATTTAACCAGAGACTTCCATTAAGATTAAACAACAACCTTGTTTAACCCTTAAACTGTCCCTGCTCCCCTTCCCCCAGGGAACTGACTTAAAAACAAGTCCCGCAGGTAACAAAGCCCAGATACAAGGGTGGGTCAGGCCAAGTGGAGATATCCGATCAGTGGGGGGTTGCATACTGTCTCCCTAGCTACCAAGGAGTACGGGCCCCACCCTTTGGGAGCCTTTTGGGCGTCAGTTCTGACCAAGGCAATAGGTTGGTTCAAATGTCTACTAGGGTAAATTGTAATTCAGTTGGTCACCTAGCATCTCTGTGGAGTTTCCTGTGTGTGTTACAATCTCATTGGCCACCTGTGCATGGCCAGGCCCGACCGCATGGCCTTTGCCCTTAAAAGCTAGTCTGTGAAACAGAGAAAGGTCGCCCTCTCTGTAAGAGGCACAGCCCTGGCCGGTCAGTTTGATTCTTGCTGCTTGGCATGAAATAAAGCTTTGCTTAACCTTCGCTTTCTATCAGTCTCACTCCTTTAATCACGGACCCATTTTTGGGAGGGCATAACAGGTAAATTCATAGAAACATATAAATTACCAAAACTGAAACAAGAAGAAACAGAAAACCTGAACAGACCAAAAACCAGCAGAGAAATTGAATGAGTAATCAAAAAACTCCCAACAAACAGAAGTCTAGGACCAGATTGCTTCACAGGCAAATTCTAACAAATATTTAGAGAAGAGTTAATTCTTAATATTCTCAAACTAGTCCAAAATATAGAAAAGGAAGAAAAATTTCTAAAATTATTCTAGGAGGCCAGGATTATCCCGATTCCAAAACCAGATAAGACACCACTAAAAAACAAAAACAAAAACAAAACAAAAAAAATCCAAATCCCTAATGGATATAAATGTAAAAATTCTCAACAACTACTAGCGAACCATTTCCAAAAATACATTTTAAAAACCCTTCACCCCAATCAAGTGGGATTTGCAAGTGGGAGTTGCAAGGGTAGTTCAATAATTGCAAATCAATCAGTGTGATTTTATAAAAGAATAATAATAAAGGAATAATAAAAGAAAGGCTAAGAACCATTTGATCTTCTCAATAGATGCAGAAAAAGCATTTGACAAAGTATTCTTGATAAAATAAAAACCTTCAACAAAGTAGAAGGAAGTAGAGGGAAGATACATCAACATAATAAAGGCTATCTATGAAAAGCCCATAGCTAATATCATATTTAATAGGAAAAAATTGAGATCTTTTCTTCTATTAGTCAAGAACAAGACAAAGATGTCCCTCTCACCACCTTTATTCAATAGTACTAGGAGTCCTAGCCACAGCAATCAGATAACACAAAGAAATAAAAGGCATTCAAAATGGAAAGAAAGAAGTCAAACTTTCATTGTTTGTAGACAATATGATACTCTGTAGAAAATCCAAAATCTTCACCAAAAAACTGCTAGAACTGATAAAGGAACTCAGTAAAGTCACAGGATACAAAATCAACATGTAGAAATAGTTGCATTTTTGTATACCAATAATGAAACAGCAGAAAGAACTTAAGGAATTGATCCCATTTATAATTGCTTCAAAACCAATAAGATACTTAGGAATAAACCTAACAAAAGAAATAAGAGACCTGTACTCTGAAAACTCTGAACACTGATGAAAGAAATTGAAGGTGACACAAAGAACTGGAAAGACATTCCATGTTCATGGATTGAAATAATAAATATTGTTAAAGTGCCTATACTACCCAAAACAATCTACACATTTAATGCAATCCCTATCAAATTTTTCACAGAACTAGAAAAGCATTTTTCACAGAACTAGAACAAGGAATACCAATATTTGTGTGGAAGCAAAAAAGACCCAAATAGCCAAAACAATCTTGGAAAAGAAAGGCAAAGCTGGAAGCATCACAAATCCAGACATCAAGTTTTTTACAAAGCTGTAGTCATCAAAAACAAAACAAAAATTGACTATTTTTGTGCCAGTAGAGTACTGGCACAAAAATAGTCAAATGGATCAATAGAACAGAGTAGAAAACCCAGAAATGAGCTCACAACTGTATGGACAATACAATGGACAAAGCAAAACAGAAAAGCATACCTAATGGGAAAAATAACGTGTCTTCATCAAATGGTGTTGGGAAAACTGGACAGCAACATGCAAAATGTGAAACTGGACCACTTTCTTATACCATACACAAAAATAAATTCAAAATGGATGAAAGTCCTAAATGTGAGACAGGAAACCATCAAAACCCTAGAGAAAAACACGCGATGTAACCTCTTTGACATCGGCCATAGCAAGTTCTTTCTAAATATGTTTCCTGAGGCAATGAAAACAAAAGCAAAAATAAACTATTGGGATTTTACCAAAAAAAAAAGAAAAGAAAAGAAAAGAAAAAAGCTTCAGTATAGCAACAGAAAAAATCAACAAAACTAAAGGCAACCTACAGAATGGAAGAAGATATCTGCAAATGGCATAGCTGATAAGGGTTAATATCTAAAATATATAAAGAACTTATAAATCTCAACACCTGAAAAATGAATGACCCAATTAAAAAATGGGCAGAAGACATGAAAAGACATTTTTCCAAAGAAGACATCCAGATGGCCAATAGAAACATGAAAAGATGCTCAACATCACTTATCAAGGAAATGCAAATCAAAACTACAATAAGATGCCATCTCACAGAATGTCAGAATGGCTAAATTCAACAACCCAAGAAACAACAGGTATTAGTGAGGATATAGAGAAAGGTGAACTCTCTGGCACTATTGGTGGGAAAGCCAACTGATGAAGCCACTCTGGAAAACAGTATGGAAGTTCCTCAAAAAGTTAAAAATAGAATACCCTATGATCTAGCAATTATACTGCTGGTTATTTACTCAAGGAATAAAAAAATATCAATTCAAAATGATACATGCACCTTGATGTTTATTTTAGCATTACCTACAATATCCAAATTATAAAGATAGCCTAAGTGCCCACTGAATAATGAGTGGATAAAGAAGTGGCATATGTCATATATATATAAAATAAAGAATAAAATATATACATTTATATTTATACATATTATATATAAAGTTAAATATTATATAAAATTATATATAAATAAATATATTTACTTATTTTATAAATATATATTTTTTCTATGTATAATATTTATATATGTATATATTTACATATATTTATATATTATATATATTTTCTATATATAAATATATATTTAAATATTATATATTATATATGTTATATATTATATATTTTCTATATAGAGAAAAAATATGTATATTTTCTATATATTGAAATATTTATAAATATATATAAATAAAAAATATATAAACATATAAAATATATATAAATATAGACTATATATATTCTATATAAATATATATATTCTAGAATATAAAGATATAAGGATATATTTTAGAATATAAATATATATATATTTATATATATTCTATATATATATAAGAGAATAAAAAAGAATATACATATATATATATATTCTTTTTTAAGGAAAAAGATATCCTTAAAAAAGAATGAGATCTTGCCATTTGCAATGACATGGATGAAGTCAGAGTGTAAAATGTTAACTGAAATAGTCGTATGATTTCACTCACATATAGAATTTAAGAAATAAAACAAATGAGCAAAGGGGGGAAAAAAAGAAAAGAGAGAGAAGCAAACCAAGAAACAGACTTTTAACTATAGAGAACAAACTGAAGGGAGTGGGTTGGGGATGGGTAAAATAGGTGATGGGGGTTAAGGACTGCACTTGCTGTGATGAGGGCCAAATGATGTATGGAAGTGCTGAACACTATATTGTATACCTGAGACTAATATCGTACTGTATGTTACCTAACTGGAATTTAAATAAAAACTTAAAAGAAAAAAAATATTCCAAACTTGAAAAATAGAAAATAATAAAATAACTAAGCAAGACAGTGATAGCACAGAAGAGTTTAAAAAATCTTCCCTGCTAAAAAGTTCATAATGACTTAGAATAAGATAGTAATAGTGGTAAAAATTGGGAAAAGTGAACATATTCAAGAGATATTTACATCACTGAGTGAGGGGCACCTGGGTGGCTCAGTGGATTAAGCCTCTGCCTTCAGTTCAGGTCATGATCTCATAGTCTTGGGATGGCCCCCCCATCCCCATCGGGCTCTCTGCTCAGCAGGGAGTCTGTTTCCCCCTCCCTCTCTGCCTGCCTCTCTGCCTATTTGTGATCTCTCTCTCTGTCAAATAAATAAATAAAATCTTCAAAAAAAAAAAAAAAGAAAAGAAATCATTGAATGATCAGCTACTTTGATGGATTTGATACCAGTGAAAAAGAGAAAGGGCAGTAAGGCTGGTTTTCTGATTTGGATCAGTGGTACTCTTGCCAAGATTGAAACTGGTAAGTATAAATTCTGAGTTTCGATTCGTGGTGTAACAAATTAAGTCTTAAATATTTTGAAATTTTAGGTACCTCTGAGGAAGGGATATGAAGAAATTACTTGTGCCTGTACTCAGAAAAAGGCATCTAGATTGAAATATAAATGTGAGGTTTGTCAGAAAAGATAATAATTACTTCAGTGATCAGTTAGCTTGGTTTTTAAATTGTGCTGAAGAGCCAATTGAAAATACAAATATTTGAAAACAGGGAAATATTTGGAGCTAAATATATAAAAGATTAGAGGAACTTAACTATAATAGAAAATGCACACAAAAAAGATTGCTTTTATGAATTCCCTTGACTTATTTTGTCTTATCTATTTTATTTAATTTTGAGCTTATGGTCATTAGAAAACTACCTAATAAATTTGGAGTTTGAAGTTTATTACCAAAGTTAACATTCCCTTCATTACCATTGTGTTTTTCCTTCATTGTTCATTTAAAATATGCCATTATTTATATATTGTTTTTCATGTTATATGCTTGCTATTCACATGAATATAATAGCAGATTTGAAATCAATATCCAAGTAGTTTTAGCTTTTTTACCTTTAATTTTATTTTTTAAAGTTTGTTTATTTATTTGAGAGAGAAAGAAAGTGCAAAGGGGGGAAGGGGGGAGGGAAAGAGAGATTATCCCCAAGCAAACTCCTTGCTTAGTGCAGAGCCTGATGTGGGCTCCATCCCAGGACCCTGCCATCATGACCTAAGCCGAAATCACAAGTCTGCCACCCAACTGACTGAGCCATCCAGCTGCCCCATTCCTTTAATTTTAATAAAGAATCCTTACTTTTCCACTTTTGCCTGGTGCTATAATAGACTAGCTCTATTAGTTAGCAGAGCAGCTCCTAGACACTTGTAATGACACACCAGAGAACAAATTAGCTCCTAAGTCAGGGCTTCACTTAAAGTGACAATTGCATAGCTCTATGACATAGACAGGTTGTGGGGAGAGACACAGTAGGCTAGGAAGGAGGGAAAAGGCAGTTTTATGTGGTTTTGGTCAATATAGCTTATTGTTTAGAAACTGGAGGACTGTAAAGAAAGAAAAATATTGTGGAGAGTTAGAAACAACATATATTTATTTTCATTAATTCATGTTCATTAATTCTAAGAAATCCTTAATCTTTATTTCGGTACTTGGTTTAGATATAAGTCAGTGAAGAGATGATCATGCTTGGTGATGCTTCATAAGGAGAGCATTAAAAAAGGGGATCTCTACTCTTGGCGAAAGGAGACCACCCTCCTCATCCAACCCCATGACTAAGGTTAAGGGCCTGATCTACAAATGATGCAGGGACTGTTGGAGAAACTGATCTGGAACAATGAAACATTTTATTTATTACTGCAAATTATATAATAAATCAACTATATTAGTGCTGATACACGCCACTTTATAAACTATTAAAAATACAACAATGTATCCTACTAAGTAAAATGTACTACTAAGTAAAAACTACAATTACAATTACATGAATGTTGAATTCATTTGCTGCTTTTATTGCATTATGAGACATCTGCTACTTGGGTTTGTCTGCAAAGTTACAAAAGAATAGTATTGATATCTATTGGATCTAGGAAATTATGCAGTGTTACAACATCATAATATAAATAATTTTTTCTGAGGTTCTATTATGTGTGCATCATGTTGGAGCATAGACTGATATTGGATTTCTTATTCATAAATATATGACACTACTAAGATAATGATTTAAAAAAATACTGCAAATACCAGCTATCTTCTGATATTATTCATAAATATCTTACACTATCTTAACAGTAATTTTAATTTTAATTTAATTTAATTTTTTTAAAGATTTTATTTATTTGACAGAAAGAGAGAGATCACAGGTAGACAGAGAGGCAGGCAGAGAGAGAGGGGGAAGCAGGATCCCCATGAGCAGAGAGCCCGATGCGGGGCTTGATCCCAGGACCCTGAGATCATGACCTGAGCCGAAGACAGAGGCTTAATCCACTGAGTCACCCAAGCAACCTAACAGTAATTTTTAAAAGACATATCAAGCAATAGTCATCTTCGGACTTGGTGCATTTAAATTTACTATTGTATAAATTAATACATATTAACATAAATATATGTAAAATCATACTATATTTTTGAAGGCATGCATGTACTGTTATAGGTGTGTGTGTATGTTATATATATAGATGTATAGATAAATGCACATGCATATACATAGAAAGAGCAATGTTTATTTTTTAATCCACTAAGTCATCTCAATGTTTCTGGAGAGTCAACATTTTACATTATTACTAAACTACTCTAAACCACTGTTATCTTAGATCAACATATTTCTAAATAAAATATTTTATTTCAATGTTATTAAATATATTATTTATGGACCATTTAAAGCTATTATTAATCACTTTAATATTGTTTTTTGCAAAAATAAGTTACACCTGCTTTTTGTTTATCTGTGTGTTTTTCTAAGACATAACAGTAAGGAAATTGACGTTTTAAAAGACGCATGTTTAAAATAGATATAAGGTTATATATCACACTTTTCTGAACTACATTTCTGTGACATAATGTCATCTTCTGATTGATTGAATGGTAGATTGTTTAATACAGGGATGACTGAAAATATTTTTATCAAAAGACATCTTTCACCTTACTGAAACTCAGAAATATGTATTTTCAGCAATGTCATTGGTGTCTTTTAGATATCATTTCCACTGTCATATTTGCTACCACTTCCTATGCAGGACGTAGAGAAGTGTGAGTAAAAGGTAGAAGAAAATCTGAAATCCTTCCAAAGCATGTTAAAAAAAACATGGAATGTGTAGTGGTTTAATTATCCATGTCACTAGGAAAACACCAATAAATAAATAAATAAGTGTTAGTAATAGTTGCAAAAATTGAAGTGCAGATCAAAGCTAAAAAGGTTAAATGAACTTGACAAGTTACACAGACCTTCTTATGTACTCCCATAAATAAATAGATAAATAAATAAATAATAAGAGATTTGGGACAGTTTACGACTCGAATGTAGTAGGTAATTAAATTATTTTTTTGATGCATAGTCACCCAATGCAACAGAAAAATGTCTCTTCCAGCCTCAAAAGACTGAATTAATTTGGAGTCCTATGTAAGATGAAGAGTGAGACAATACTACTAGGAGGCAATTTATCTGTTTGATATTTTTAAATGGAAGTGAGTTGGGGGCAATCAGAGGGTGAGACAAACCATGAGAGACTGTGGACTCTGAGAAACAAACTGAGGTTTCAGAGGGGAGGGGTAGGGCGGGGTTGGGTGAGCCTGGTAGTGGGTATTAAGGAGGGCACGTATTGCATGGGGCACTGGGTGTGGTACATAAACAATGAATTTTGGAACACTAAAAAAAATTTAATTAAATTTAAAAATAACCTTAGGAAGTCAGAATAAAAAAAAGTTGTGAGGCTATTTTATTGCTGAAAAGAACTGTTTTATTAAAGATTTAACTAATTTATTTGAGAGAGAGTGAGAAAAGAGAGAACATGAGTGAGGGGCAGAGGGAGAGGAAGAAGCAGGCTCATCACCAAGCAGGGAGCCCAAAATGGGGCCCAATCCCAGAATCCTGGGATCATGACCTGAGCTTCAGGCAGACACTTAACCCACTGATCCACCCAAGTGTTCCAAGAGAAATATTTTTGACAGTGATGAAAGTATCAAAAGTCCCAGATTTCCTTTAAAAAATTGACTCTGTTCCTTGTAACCAAAAAAAAAAAAAAAAAAAAAGAAAAAAAAAAGCCTGACTCTAACTCTTGAAGTACATTTTCTTTCTTCTTTTTTTTTTTTTTAATTTTATTTATTTATTTGACAGAGAGAGATCACAAGTAGGCAGAGAGGCAGGGAGAGAGAGAGGAGAAAGCAGGCTCCCTGCTGAGTAGAGAGCCGGATGTGGGACTTGATCCCAGGACCCCGGGATCATGACCTGAGTCAAAGGCAGAGGCTTTAACCCACTGAGCCACCCAGGTGAATAATTATTTCAAATAATATTGTTACTGACTCTAATAATTAAGTAACTTCTCACGTTATTTTAAAGAAAATGGCAACAACTTAGCACATTAATTTTTTAAAGTTTTTATTTAAATTCTAGTTAGTTAACATAAAGCGTAATGTTAGTTTCAGGTATACAATATAATAATTCAACACTTCCGTACAACACCTGGTGTTATCACAAGTGCCTTCCTTAATCCCTCTCACCTATTTCACCCATCCCCTCTGGTAACCATTAGTTTGCTTATACTGAAGAGTCTGTGTTTCTTGGTGTGCCTCCTTCTCTCTCTCTTTTTTTCCCTCTTTGCTCATTTGTCTTGTTTCTTAAATTCTACGTGTAAGTGAAATATGGTATTTGTTTTTCTCTCACTGACTTACTTTGCTTAGTCTAATACTGTGTAACTCTATCCGTGTCATTGCAAATGGGAGGATTTCATTCTTTTTTATCCCAAATAGTATTCCATCGCATATATATACCACACTTCTTTATCCATGCATCAGTTGATGGACACTTAGGCCATTTCCATAATTTGGTTATTGTAAATAGTGCTGCTAAAGAAGCCAGACAGAAGACCAACAGCTCATGTTAACTTTTAATTAGTAAATCAATAGATTAGTTTGTTGGTGTTTTTTATGTGATAGATGTCATAAGAACATTTGGAATTTAAATGGGGGCAAATCATCCAGCCATGGACCTCCAAGAGCTTATTGTTCAATAAAGGACTAATGTGCTTTGGCATTCTGGTACTATGTAACAATTACATTTCACTCCTGAGCCAGGAACTTCTTTCCATTTTCCTTCTCTTCTTTGAAGTCTAGTATATCTTCATTTACAGAATAATCTTGATGATAGAATGATACTGTATCATTTTATCAATGGTTTCTTATTTGTCCATTAGTTTGCAATGCAATAAACACTTCATGTAATGTTTAATACAATAATCATTCTCATAATTCAATTAAGAGAATATGTATTATTAATGCCAACATTAATTTGTTTCTTGTTTTGCACACAGATGATTCCACAGTTATCCTCTTAAAACACATCACATTCTAGGTACTCCAGTTTAGGTGATTAATATCCTGCCCAGCCCTTGTTATACAGTCCTTTTATGGAAACCTTCTTACAATCCAAGACTTCCTCTAGAACTGTAACTGTATGTAACCCTTTTTAGTAGACTTCAAAGGATGCTCAGTTGGTATTCTAGACCTCTAATGCTCAGAGCTTACCTGTATACTATCCCTGATGTTTCTCTATTTCAATAATATGATGACAGTGCTAGAGTAACAACAAATATCTTTAATCAATAATTGTACAAGGGTTTATTTGTTTTTATCAAATGGGTCTAGAATAATTTATCCTTAATGTCCAAGCACACAGAATTACTTCAAGACTTTAGTATTTTTTTTAATTTTTTATTTTTTTATAAACATATATTTTTATCCCCAGGGGTACAGGTCTGTGAATCACCAGGTTTACACACTTCACAGCACTCACCAAAGCACATACCCTCCCCAATGTCCAAAATGTTGAAAATAGAACTGCCCTATGACCCAGCAATTGCACTATTTGGTATTTACCCTAAAGATACAAACGTAGTGATCCAAAGGGGCACGTGCACCCA
>NC_081568.1:19754014-19768810 GCF_022355385.1 Mustela nigripes
GTGAATCACCAGGTTTACACACTTCACAGCACTCACCAAAGCACATACCCTCCCCAATGTCCAAAATGTTGAAAATAGAACTGCCCTATGACCCAGCAATTGCACTATTTGGTATTTACCCTAAAGATACAAACGTAGTGATCCAAAGGGGCACGTGCACCCGAATGTTTATAGCAGCAATGTCCACAATAGCCAAACTATGGAAAGAACCTAGATGTCCATCAACAAGACTTTAGTATTTTAATCCGTACTTTAAAAGTACAGAATTACTTTTTGTACTTTGGTGCTTAGGAGCACCTGCATGGCTCAGTGGGTTAAAGCCTCTGCCTTTGGCTCAGGTCATGATCTTGGGGTCCTGGGATGGAGCTCTGCGTTGGGATCTCGCTCGGCGGGAAGCCTGCTTGCGCCCCTCTCTCTCTGCCTTTTATAAATCGAATAATCTTTCTGTAAATCAAATAAATAAATAAAATCTTTAAAAAAAAAGACTTTAGTACTTAACTTCTGCATCTTTTTCTGTGTAACCTAATATATATGGAAGAGATAAGATACTTTTTCCTTTACTTAACTTTAAGAGGAGCTTCCAGGTTTCAAACTGAACATGAAATTCAGGGCTGGAAAAACAGCTTTGGTTAAATTATAAAACTGGGGCACATATTTTAAATTCCTATTTTTCTAATTGCTATATCATTCTGCAGGAAAAATTTCACATAAGAGTCCCTGATGACTACATCACATCTTATCCTTCCCATTTTTTTCTCACCATCGTGAAAACATCTATATCAGTTATAGATTGTCTCAATGAATATGACCATTCTGCTATGACTATCAACATCTGACTCTCTCTCCATCTCTCCAGTATTTGCACTCTACTTTACTTATAGGACATCAAGGATATACATGGAAAAAAAGAAAGAAAGAAAGAAAGAAAGAAGATAAAGGAAATTGTTCAGATAATAATGAGAGGGATTAGAAAAGATCATGAACATTGCATTCAGATCTATAAAAAAAAAACATAAATTAAAAAAAAAGTTAAAAAGCTTTTTTTCCCCCATGATATTTTTCTGTTTCTAATTGACAACCTGAGGATAAAGTTGTTTTTTTCAAAAGTAACATATTCTTCTTTCATAATCTTTAGTGAACTGGCTACAGAAGTGTTTTGTGCAAAATACAATTAAAAAGGACTTTTGTTTTTCTGCAAAGAAAGAATAAAAATGAAAAATGCCTCATGGAATAAATGTTAATATCTCAGCAAAGCTTATGTATTGTTTTTTGTTTTTGTTTTTGTTTCTTTTAAAGATTTTATTTATTTATTTGTGAGAGAGAGAGAGTGAGAGCGAGCACAGGCAGACAGAGTGGAAGGCAGAGTCAGAGGGAGAAGCAGGCTCCCTGCAGAGCAAGGAGCCCGATGTGGGACTCGATCCCAGGACGCTGGGATCATGACCTGAGCTGAAGGCAGCTGCTTAACCAACTGAGCCACCCAGGCGTCCCAAAGCTTATGTATTGTTACATCAAATATGTGATTTTGTTTTGGAATTCAAAGATGAAGCAATTTTATGAATAGATGTTTACAAAATGAATTATTATATGTTTCTCTCTGTGTTGTATTATTATTATAGATGTAAAGATATAAAACAGTCAATACTGATATGAGGAGACAAGAAATAGAACAATGTTAAATGAATTATGATATTGCAGTGCAATACAGGATAGAAATTTTAAAAGATTGAAATATTTTAATAAATATGGAGAATGCATTTAGATAAATTTTAATAACAAATGACATTACATAAATCACTGAATGCAGCACAAACAAAAGGACTAAAAACCAGGTATGTTTTATGTTAATAAGAAAAGATTGTGTGAATGTGTGTGCATGCACTCATGTGTGAGTGTTTTGCATCATTATTAAATATTAAGAGGTATTGAAGATAACAAAAAAGAATTATAATCTATAATCACTTAAGATAACATGGGAACAATAGGAAGATTTACTCTTTAAATATAAAATATACTACATGATGACTATAGCTAACACTGCTGTGTGATACATATGAAAGTTGTTAAGAGAGTAAATCCAAAGATTTCTCATCACAAGGGGGATTTTTTTCTCCTGAATTCATCTTTCTTTTCTTTTGATTGTATCTTCAAGAAAAAACGAATGTTAATTGACCTATCGTGGTAATCAGTTCACAAAATATATAAATCAATCTATCATATAGTATGCCTTATGCTTATACAGTGATATTTGCCAATTTTTTCTCAATAAAACTGGAAAAAAATAAAATGAAAAACAAAACCAATATTTAAATAAATAAAATTATTCTATGCACTATCTTATTATGTTGCAATATTTTCAGAATGCTTTAAAATGTAATGTTCACATTTGAGATAGGGTAGATAAAAGTAGACAATATGATCTGTTTTTTAAATTTGTTATTTGAAAATACAACAAAATATATAAAATATTCAGTCCCCTATGGACTAGTAAAACACTGTAAAGCTAACATGACAGTACATGATCATGTACCCTTTGATCATGCAATTACTTTTTACTACATTTGAGCCAGAGTTAAGCATATATATGCAGTCAGTTAATTGAGTTCATGTTTGGCTGGGATATTCCTGTAATTATCCCACATTTCTTTTATGAAAATAGAAAACAGTTGGGTAAATGTTCCTGAAGTCCCTATCTCCTGTTAGGATTCTATTTGCTAAACATAAGCTAAGTTGCTGAAGTAGTTGTATTACATAATTATCATGAATTTCATTTTTTTATATTTTAAAAATAACTTAACTATGACTTCATAAACAATGGATTGGTATTTCCCCTATTTTCCAATATTTTACAAATGTAATCTGCCTCTTAAAAATTACATCAATTATATTAATTACTTTATAGTAATTAAAATTAAATATAATTATATTTGAGATCCATTTACAGAGAGCTTGCAGATCTCTTTCATTTTTCCATTTTCCCAATTCTATAATATTTTGCTATATGAATACAGCACAATATATTTATCTATTAAATTGCTGTATATTTGTTAAATACTTATTTTGTACTCAGGCTTTAAAAAAAAAATAGTGCTGTTATTGACATATGACATTCTGTAAATCCCCTGGAGTTTGTGTGCTTGAAAAAGAGAGAGAGATATGTATATACATATATGTATATATGTGTATATATATGCATGTATATTATATATGTATGCATGTATATGTATGTGTATATATCTATATGTGTATACATATGTATGTACATGTATATATGTGTATATATATCACTTTTTGAATAAAATACAACTAAATAAGTTAAAAATTTCTTCATGATTATCATGCCAACATTTGACTCTTGCTCTTCCTTATAAATATAAATCCAGTCTCCAAATCCAGCCTATTAAAAGCTCTGTTGGAATTTTTATTTGAATGTCACTCTTGCATAGATTCCAATGTTCATGCCTTGAGAATTTGGGATAGATTTCTGGAAATTATTTTTCCCTGCTAAGTTGTTTAGGATAGGATGAAAACTCTCATTCCATCTTTGAATGACATCTTCAAATTAGCACTCAAAATAATTTTACAAATCAGCATCATCACCAGGGTGTGGAGGTTTCCATTCTTTCAGTAATCAGAATATAAAATGGTATCTTACATAGATTTATTGTAATTTCTTCAACAACTGTATATCAGACCAATGTTCAGGTGTGTCTTTTCTATATAATGTCTGATCATAGATTTTGCTCCAATTTGCTTAAATTTCAACAGGATTATTCACTCTTTTTGTCTTGAATAATTGACTTTATTTTATATTCTGAATAATTTGTTAGACGTGCCTGTTTATGGATTCTAATTTTATTTTTTCATAGTATACTTCACTCTTTAAAGATTTAATCTAGATGTATTCAAAACTTCCATTGTTTTCCTAGTGGTTTGCATTTTTGTTCCCTAACTAAAGTCATTCTATTTTTTTTCATATTTCTTTCTTTTTTTTTATTAAAAGATTTTATTTATTTATTTGACAGATCACAAGTAGGCAGAGAGGCAGGCAGAGAGAGGAAGGGAAGCAGGCCCCCTGCTGAGCAGAGAGCCCAATGCGGGGCTCAATCCCAGGACCCTGGTACCATGACCTGAGCCGAAAGCAGAGGCTTTAATCCACTGAGCCACCCAGGTGCCCCTTTTTTTTCATATTTCAAAAATATTTCTTATATTTTGTAAAAAAAAAAAACACTGCAAGGCATGTTGTGTATAATGTGAACTAGGAACCCACATTTTTTTCTAGCTGGATAACCAAGTGTCACAGAACTACGGACTTTTCTTATTCAGTCAAAGTGTTAGTTGCATAATTTACTATTTCCTTTAACATTTGGACCAATTTCTGTCTATTCCAATATTAATTTGCTTAATTAATGTAACTTTTTAGCAAGTCTTGACATATGTTTAGCCAAGAACCAGCCTATCAAGTTATATCCCAATCTTGCAAACGTTTCATTATTTATATCATATTATCATTGGTAATCAAACTCACTAATTCTTCTTAACTCATTGGTTAGTATCTTAGTTTATTCCGTTTTTTTGTCTTTTAAGGGAGATTTGATGGAAAGAAAATAAACACAAGAACAGGTGGCATATAATCATATTTAAGTAGAAGAGTACAAGTTGTTTAATCTGTTTTGAAGTAATGTATTACAAACAACACATTATGTCACAATATATAATTTTGAAGCATAGTTTTAGTGGTAAACATAATGTTAGATAGCAATATATCTGAATGTCTATTTTGGCTATTTAAATTGTTAAGGACTCATTATTTTAAATATAAAATAGTGATATCTAAAATTCCTCATAGCCATATTTATTTAGCATATATTTATAAAAAGTATATATAATATATAAATTATATATAAATATATATTTACATATTTATAAAAACAATATTTATATAGCATATATTTATAAAATGTAGAATTGATGTTCAAAGAATTTGAATATTTTTTAATGTTTTTGTTATACTGTTTTAAGTTCATATTTTAAGTACATATCATCAGATGTTCAACTTACTGCCAGAATTTCATAACTCATCTCTGTACTTGACATTTGTTCACCATAAGACTTAATCTCCACATACTACCCAGAAGATTTAAAATAAATATATATCTGAGGTTATGTCACAATCATTCATAAAACTGATGATATCTTGATGTCTTATAAAGAATCCAAACCCCTTTGCATGACCTACAATGAACTCCCTACCCATTCCTCTGACCATTTCTTGGGTTTTCTTTCCTTGCTAAATAGTGTTGTGTTTGTTTTGTTTTATTTTGTTTAAACGCCATCCACTATCACATGTATTTTTCCTCCTATATATAAAAACTCATCATCCAGAATTTCATGTGAATACGTCTTTGTTATCACTTAAATATCAGTTCAAAATCAACAGAGAATTATTTTTACCACTCTGTTAAATTAGCCTCTTCCATAATTTTCTGACATTAGCCTCTTCCATATTTATTCATAGGATTTATGTGCACTGAAATTTTTAAATTTACATATGTGTTTATTTACATATGTGATTTTTAAAAATTTACATATGTGATTATTCCTTTTCTACTCCAATAATGGAGTATGCTCTTTGTCTATTTATTGATGTAGTCTTATACTGAAAGTAGTGCCTAACATATGGTCAATATTCAAAAAAACCTTAACGAAACAAAATGCAAGATTACCCATGCAAAAAATAGGGGTATAATGGTATTTTTTTCTTCTACACACTGTTTGCCATAATGAAATAAAAAAATAAACAATAAAGCAAACAATATATATAACAGCATGAAAACTGGAATTGGCTACTAACCATATATTTGGTGTAGATGATATTGGCATTGCTCTGGGCACTGGCCTGAACACTACTTTGTCTCTAATATTATTTATCTTTGTATGCTAATGCTGAAGATACAACATGTGAAAAATAAAAAAATAAAAAGAAATAGAGTTTACCTAGTAGGTAACACGCACTTCTGGGACCAAAACAAGAACAGTATTAATATTTAGAGAACTAGGAAGAGACCAAAGAGCTGCTTATATTGAAGAAGATACAGATGTATTCAAGAAATTGTTGTAAGGATAACTCATTTCAGTTCATCATAGTTTCATTACCCTATTGAAAGAATTCCTATTCATCAGTGGCAACTCATCTTTATGAAAGAACAGATGCTATACAGAGATTTTATATGATTGGAGATAGTCTAAAATGAGCAAAGAGAAGAAAATGGGGATACATAACCATTAAAAATTATTTCAGAATGAATTACATGGGAAAGTACCAGCAAAATGATTTTAAATTTAAAAATCTATAATCATGATACAAAATGTTAAGGCATGTGTCACCTTACAGCATATGCATAATATATATTATGCACACATAGCTCTATGCCTATAACTATATATATGTACACATGTATGAATGCATATGCAAACATACAGCTCATCAATGGAAAAACACCTAGTGACATAAATTACACCCACATCCATGCTGATTACCATATAGTTTCACAAGAGAAAAAAAGTTCCTGAAATACTAAGCTAAAATATTAGCAGTGATTCCTTTTTGTGTTATGAGACTATGGAAGGTAATTTTAAAATGTTTATATATATTTACTGCACTTTCTGTATTCTTTACAATTTGTATTTATTTTAAAGAAACTTTATATAAAAATATAAATTATCTGTTAATTCCACAATCTATTATAACATGAAATGTAACCCATACTTTAATTTTTTGTTGTTGTTGTTTCAGCATACACATTGCATTGATGTATTTTGCTAAGGTAACAAAACACTGTTTAGTAAGCTTTTAAAAGGAGAGGAAACTGTTTTTAAATTGCATTTGATTTATGATTGAGTGGGAATACAAATCAAGTGCTGTTAAATGAAATATCCACCATGACCCTGAATGGGATGGATTTGAATTTATCTAACATATTTTACAGTGTAGATTGTCACAAACACTAGATAAGGAATTTATTTATGTTCTCAATATATTTTTTTTAAATCAACTACTGACCCTATGCTACAAGCCAGGTTGACAGTGGAGCAAAGAAGATAAAAGTTCTCTGTCCTTAGATGGCTTATGGTTGATTCAACAAGGGAGTCATAGTGGATACATAATTACACAAATAATCACTATTACGATATATATGGTAAAAAGACATCATGGTTGCTATATGTGTCTTAGTGGGAGAGGTAATCCAGTATTTAGAATTGACATTTAATGTTATACCTAAAACTTGTTTAAAAATTAAATATTAATATATGCTTAGAATAACTGCCACTTCAAAAATACAAAGAAATAGAAGGATAGAGATGGAGACAATTCTAAATTCATAGTTATTTACAAAATTGCCATCACATGTCTTCTTAAAATGGGACTAAAAACTGACAATTTCTCCACACTTTTTATCTTAATTGATATGTAAAAAAATACAAATAGAAAAGTAGAATAAGTCATATATTTTATGCTTTTGGCCTCATAATTAGCAAACATTGTTTATCATGTCCATCCAATATTCTTTAACAATTTTTTCAAAGAGATAAAATATCAAATAATATTTTGTGATAGGAAGCTTGGACTTACATATGACTTGAGATAGAAAAGTCAAAAACAATAGATATTTAGATAACTGGGAATTGAGCTAAACTATGAAAAATACAGTCAACATTATAAATTCCTAAGATAATAATTTAAATGGAATCCATTCTAGTGTTATACTAAAAAGATATTAATCATAAGTTTAATTAATAATTATTTCATTTTATATTTACTAAATATGTGTTATTTTATATAAATAACAAATATGAAATAAAATATATAAAATAAAGTAAATATAAATAATATTAAATAAATAATTGAATGAATATCAAATGAATAAAACATACTAGGTTAGAAAATACATCAAACCTATTTATGGAAACACTGGAAAGTTAATACTTTATCCTTATATTCGACTATTTTAAGAAAATATGTATTTACAGATCAACATTAATGAATAAAACACTTTTTAAAAAAATAGCAAAACTTATCTTAAGTGACAAATTAATTTAATCATAGAGTAAGGGGCTTTACTGCACAAGGTATTTTGCCTTGCTACCTTGAAAATATTCCCTTGCATACATTATAAGGAAAAAACAAGCAAAGGCTACACCACTTCAGAGTAGTTACCTCACAAAGACATAAACAGAGCACCTCAGTAGATTTTCTCCTTAGTTGGCATCACTTTAGGCACTAGTGCCTTGAAAAAATACCCATGTTAAAAATTATTGTTTGTTAATAAAGCATACAATTTTATTACCCTAAGCCATAGTGTTCTCTAGATGATAGTAATTTTCAAGATACTTTGTGTTGTCTTTCCCAACTTATTTCAAATAAATGTAATTATCATAGTGACCAGATTTTCTTCTTCTAACTTGCAATATGTATAAACCTTTAAAAAAGCAAATTATTTTCAATTTGCAGTGCTGCATGTAAGGAGCTTGGAAGCTGACACTCTATCTGTAAAACATAAAAAGCTCAACAAACTAAATTCTCAAGGCATGAACATTGAAATCAACACTTCTTGGATCCCTAAGGGAGAGGACACTGAACAAACAATTGCTCCAAGACTAGAAAGACAGGTAGAATACAGACAGCTTTGACTTACCAGAGCCGAGACTCATAAGTAGCTGCCTCAGGAACCAGTACCTGGAGAGAAAAAAAAAAATGTAATTGACAAATTGCTGGAGGCTCAGTGTTGACAACTCTGAGAGTTTAACTCCAGAGGGACCCAGTCACTGTGGCAGGGGAGTGGGGGAGTAAGGCCCCACAATATTGTGAGATTTATCTCCAAAAGGTCAATCAAATTCCCACAGTTAATATTTTAGAAAAATCACCTCTTTTTCCCAGCTAGGGGATAGGAAAAAGAACTATTTTGAAATTTTCAAGGCACTTTGTTCATAATAAGACCTGCCCTCAGGGGAAACTAGTTAACCAGTGCTTAAATGACTTGGGGGAAGGATCAAAGAGGAAAGGGCATCCTTTCTCTCCTGTCCCATCAAAGGAAGCAGAAAACAAAATTGAGAAACTCTTGTGAAGTTCACAGTCCAGGGGCATAAGCTCACTAAAGACTGAGAACTAACCACAAGACTATGTAAAGCTTCCTTTCCCCCCACAACACAACACCACATTAGTAAATGCCTATTTATGGCAGTCCCTTTTACCTTGTGCATAATATCCCACTATCAAAAAACAAAAAAACAAAAAACAAAAAACTGTAACACAAACTAAAAGGCAAAACAATACACACACACACACACACACACACACACACACAATTTGAAGAGATAGAAATTTACAACCAGACCTGCAAGGGACAGTGGAATTATCAAACCAGGAATTTAAAACAGTTCTGATTAATATGTTAAGAGTTCTAATGGATAATACAATTAGCATGCAGGAGAGACAGACATGTAACTAGAGAGATGTAAATCCTAAGGAAAAAACACATACACAAAGATAAACTTGAAATGGATAAAAGACCTCAACATGAGGCAGGAATCCAGCAGAATCCTAAGGGAGAACATAGGCAGTTATCTCTTCAACATTGGCCACAGCAACTTCTTTCAAGATACGTCTATCTCCAAAGGCAAAGGAAACAAAAGCGAAAATGAACTTCTGGGACTTCGTCAAGATCAAAAGCTTCTGTACAGCAAAGGAAACAGTCAACAAAACAAAGAGGAAACCCACGGAATGGGAGAAGATATTCACAAATGACACTACAGACAAAGGGCTGATATCCAAGATCTATAAAGAACTCCTCAAACTCAACACACACAAAACAGATAATCATGTCAAAAAATGGGCAGAAAACATGAACAGACACTTCTCCAATAAAGACATACAAATGGCTAACAGTCACATTAAAAAATGTTCATCATCATTAGCCATCAGGGATATTGAGATTAAAACCAAATTGAGATACCACCTTACACCAGTTAAAATGGCCAAAATCAACAAGACAGTAAACAACAAGTATTGGAGAGAATGTGGAGAAAGGGCAACCTTCCTACACTGTTGGTCGGAATGCAATATGGGGCAGCCACTTTGGAAAACAGTGTGGAGATTCCTTAAGAAATTAAAAATAGAGCTTTCCTATGACCCTGCAATTGCACCACTGGGTATTTACCCCAAAGATACAGATGTAGTGGAAAGAAGGCCCATCTGTACCCCAGTGTTCATAGCAGCATTGGCCACAGTGGCCAAACTGTGGAAAGTACCAAAATGCCCTTTGCAGATAAATGGATAAAGAAGATATGGTCCATATATACAATGGAGTATTATACCTCCATCAGAAAGGATGAATAGCCAAATTTTGTATCAACATGGACGGGACTGGAAGAGATTTTGCTGAGTGAAATAAGTCAAGCAGAGAGAGTCAATTATCATATGGTTTCACTTATTTGGGGAGCATAAGGAATAACACGGAGGACATGGGGCAATGGAGAGGAGAAGGGAGTTAGGGGAAACTGGAGGGGGAGATGAACCATGAGAGACTGTGGATTCTGAGGAACTAAATGATGGTTTTGGAGGGGAGGGGGTTGCGGGGTTGGGTAAGCCTGATGGTGGGTATTATGGAGGGCACATATTGCATGCTGCACTGGTGTGGTGCATAAACAATGAGTTCTGGAACACTGAAAAGAAATTTAAAAAATAAATAAAAACTAAGAAATAAGAAAAAGCAAAAAAAAAGTTAACGGTAAACAAAATCAAAGCAAACAAAAAAAAAAAACACTAAAAGAATTGAATGCATTTGATGACTTATTGGTAGACTTGACATGGCTGGAAAAAGACCAAGTGAGAGGATAAATCAGTAGAATTCTCTAAAACTGAAAATCAAAGAAAACAAAGGCTCACAGGAATAAGAGGCACAGCATAGGGAATACAGACAATGACACTGTAATAGTGTTGGATGTTTATAAATGGTAATTACACTTGTGGTGAACTTACAGAGAACATAAGGAGAAGCTGAATCATTATGTTGTACTCCTGAAACTAAGAGAGCATTGTGTGCCAACTATATTCAAACAACTACAATGACAAAGAAAACAAAGACTATCCAAAATCTTGGGTACAGAATATCCAAGTAAGACGATTACAGTATGTGTAAGGGGAATAACCAGGAAGGGGGGTGGGGAGAAGGACAGAAAAAAATATTTGAAACACAAATGACTGAAAATTTCCACAAATTAATGTCAGACATGAATGAACAAATAAATATCCAGTTACCTCAAGAAAGAACAAGCAGGATAAATGCTAAAGAAAATAAAGCTTGGCATATAATTTCTTCAAGGAAGGTGTTAACAAAGGTAAAATAAAAACCCTCATTTTTCTCCTTTTTAACTAACATTAAAATTTGTTCAAAATAATAATACCCATAATATACTCAAGTATATATGATAATATATATACATATATGTATAGGGAGAGATGATTATATGTAAGTGAAATTAAAAACACAGGGATGGGAGAGAAGAATTAGCATTATTTTGTTATAAATTACTCATTCATTAACATGAAATAGTATAGTGCTATTTGGAAGTGGACTTGGATTAGCTATAATTGTTTATTACAAACTCTAGGACAACAACTAAAAAAGTTAAACAAACAAATAGTATAACCTATATGCTAAGAAGGGAGAAAAAATGAGATTATGTTAAATGCTCAGTTAAAGCCCCAAGTGGCAAAACAAGAGTAGAAGATAAAAATAGAAATACATAATAAGAGCAACAAGGGAAAAACAGTAATGAATATGATAGATATTAATTCAAATATTTCAATAATCACTATGAGTGTTAACAGTTCAATGTACCAATTAAAAGAGAGATTGTCATTGGATCAAAACAACAACAACAACAACAACAAACCATTATCACCAATATACATAATCTAGTAGAAACTCACTTTAAGTGAAAAGATACATCAACACTAATCAAAAGAAAGCACAAATAGTTATATTAATTTCAGACAGAGCGGATTTCTAACAAAGTTACTGGGGATAAAGAAGAAAATTATGTATGATAAACAAACCAGTTCTCCACATAGAATGTAACATATATGTTTATGGTTAACAATAGAACAGCTAACTAAGTGAAGCAAAAACTAACAGAATTAAATTGTACATATAACTAATATTCCAATGGTTTTAAGATGTAGCAATATAACTTGTACTCAAGCACAAAAAATGGCTAAAGAAATCTTAGGTAGGATAACAAAGCCACACACAATGTAACACACACGTACACACTCACTCCCAGCTTTAGAAAATGAGTTTCTATCAAGAATAAATAAATAGGGCGCCTGGGTGGCTCAGTGGGTTAAGCCGCTGCCTTCGGCTCAGGTCATGATCCCAGGGTCCTGGGATCGAGTCCCGCATCGGGCTCTCTGCTCAGCAGGGAACCTGCTTCCCTCTCTCTCTCTCTGCCTGCCTTTCTGTCTACTTGTAATCTCTGTCTGTCAAATAAACAAATAAAAAATCTTAAAAAAAAAAGAATAAATAAATAAATAGATAGATAGATAAATAAATAAATAAAATATATGTACACACAGCATATACAGACATATTGCATATATATAGCATATACATATAGCATATATATAGCACATATACATATATAGTATACATAGCATATACATAAATAGCATGTAATGAGCATATACCTATATAGCATATGTATATACACACACAAACTATCATAGATTATATATCATAAAATTATACTTTGCTATCAAATTTTAAGATGTTACCATTTGAATATACTTTTAAATTATATTTCTTTTTACATGACAAAGTACATCGTTTTAGGCAAGTATATTTATAAAAATTACCAAATATTGTATTATGTACTGTTTATGTCATGTTTTTAGTGGTTGACTACTCAGCTAAGCATTACTCTGTTTGATAAACAGTTATGTTACTAATCGTTACATCTGTGTTTTTAATATGTTTACCATGAATTTGACATGTAGTAATAATATATTTTATGGTTTAATTTGATATTCTTTTATATACATAATTATTTTATAGAACAAAACATTATTCAATGAATGATTAATACTAAGAAAAAAATGTATGTGCACCTTACATATTTAAACATGCAGTAAAAATTTTGTGTTATTTATGAAATCCTTTGAAATAAATTTGTCCCTGATGATGATACACCAGATAGACTTATGAAAAAGATGAGAGCCCAGATGGAAAGAAAAACTGAGGCCATTTTCTTAAGATTTTATTTATTTATTTGACAGAGAGAGAGAGAGCGCAAGCAGGGGGAGCAGCAGGCAGAGGGAGAGTGAGAAGCAGACTGCCCACTGAGCAAGGAGCCCAATGTGGGGCTTAATCCCAGGGCACTGGGATCAAGACCTAAGTGGAAGGCTGACACTTAACTGACTGAGTCACCCAGACATCCCATGAGGACATTTCTGATGTCCTACTTTCATAAATAGATGATACCAAGGTCACATTTATTTTAAACATTTATTATTGAAGTATAGTTGACATAAAATAATATGTTAATATTAACATATATTAACTATGTTGTGTCAAGTCACAACATAGTGATTCAACCGTTCTATACACTACACCATACTCACATACTCACATGCTCACATACCACACTCATACTCATACTCATTTTTACAGTATTATTGATTACATTCCCCATGGTGTATATTTTTCATCTCCATGAATTATTTATTTTATTTTATATTCAGGTATCATTAACATATAGCTTTATATTATTTTCAGTTGTAGAATACAATGATTCAATATTTCTGTTCCTTCCTCAGTGCTCATTGCTATGTGTACTCTTAATTCCCTTTACTGAATTCCCTTTGCTCTGCATGATATATACACATATGTATATAAATATGTCATTTAAATTTTTTATTTTTTTAAAGAATTTTATTTATTTATTTGACAGACAGCAAAAGTAAGCAGAGAGAGGGAGAGGAGGAAGCAGGCTCCCCACTGAGCAGAGAGCCTGATGCTGGGCTTGATCCCAGGACCTTGGGACCATGACCTGAGCCGGCAGAGACTTTAACCCACCGAGCCATCCAGGCACCCCATCATTTAAAAATTTTAAACAATTTTATATCCAGTTCTGAAGAATTAAAATTATTGTTAGGGCACAAGTTGATTCTGAACATATCTTAATAAGAAATTGGTAATTTTTCTCAAATGCTATGGCACACAATATTTGGTTTTTATAACAAATACTAAGCAGAAAAGAATGATTTTGGTAAAATATTACTTAATGTCAAGACAAAGTATGATGCTAGTTAATAAAGAATATTACATCTCTGTATGTGATGTGTGAAGAAAGAGTATAAGTTATGGATATGAGGACCTGTTTATATATGTTATATATTATATGTGTGCATGCTAGCATGCATTTAAATTCAGGTGTGACAACAATGTTGATATGAATTAAGAATGAAAATCTACGCAGCAACTTCTTCCTGGGAACATCGCCAAAGGCAAGGGAAGCAAGGGCAAAAATGAACTATTGGGATTTCATCAAGATCAAAAGCTTTTGCACAGCAAAGGAAACAGTTAACAAAACCAAAAGACAACTGACAGAATGGGAGAAGATATTTGCAAACGACATATCAGGTAAAGGGCTAGTATCCAAAATCTATAAAGAGCTTAGCAAACTCAACACCCAAAGAACAAATAATCCAATCAAGAAATGGGCAGAGGACATGAACAT
>NC_081568.1:19768910-19786346 GCF_022355385.1 Mustela nigripes
TAAAGGGCTAGTATCCAAAATCTATAAAGAGCTTAGCAAACTCAACACCCAAAGAACAAATAATCCAATCAAGAAATGGGCAGAGGACATGAACAGACATTTCTGCAAAGAAGGCATCCAGATGGCCAACAGACACATGAAAAAGTGCTCCACATCACTCAGCATCAGCGAAATACAAATCAAAACCATAATGAGATACCACTCACACCAGTCAGAATGGCTAAAATTAACAAGTCAGGAAATGACTGGCGAGGATGTGGAGATAGGGGAACCCTCCTACACTGTTGGTGGGAATGCAAGCTGGGCAACCACTCTGGAAAACAGCATGAAGATTCCTCAAAACGTTGAAAATAGAGCTACCCTATGACCCAGAAATTGCACTACTGGGTATTTACCCTAAGGATACAAACGTAGTGATCTGAAGGGGCACGTGCACCTGAATGTTTATAGCAGCAATGTCCACCATAGCCAAACTATGGAAAGAACCTAGATGTCCATCAACAGATGAATGGATAAAGAAGTGGTATATATATACAATGGAATACTATGCAGCCATCAAAAGAAATGAAATATTGCCATTTGCGACTATGTGGATGGAACTAGAGGGTATTATGCTTAGTGAAATAAGTCAATCAGAGAAAGACAACTATCATATGATCTCCCTGATATGAGGAAGTGGAGATGCAATGTGGGGGGCTTGGGGGTAGGAAAAGAATAAATGAAACAAGATGGGATCGGGAGGGAGACAAACCATAAGGGACTCTTAATCTCACAAAACAAACTGAAGGTTGCTGGGGGGAGGGGGGTCGGGAGAGGTGGATGGGGTTATGGACATTGGGGAGGGTATGTGGTGGGGTTATGGACATTGGTGAGTCCTGTGAAGTGTGTAAACCTGGCGATTCACAGGCCTGTACCCCTGGGGATAAAAATACATTATATGTTTATAAAAAAATTAAAAAAAAAGAAAATGCACAAAGAAAGAAAAAAGAATGAAAATCTAATTTGATCATATATTTATACATACAAATATTCTTTAAATTGCTTACTACCATGAAGACATGTACTTTTTTGAACATATAAGAAAATATACATCACTGGTGGATTTTTAAATGTTATATATGGAGAAAAAACTAAAACAAAATATGCTTTGTCCATTGTGTTTCCTTACAATGCATGCTTTGACTATTTTCATATGATTTGTTCCACAAATGGTTATTATTTGTAAACATACTAATATCATGGGTTCCATTTTCCCTATGAGGGAAATGAGTGGTAAACATATGTTTAAAACACAACACAAATTCCCTTCGTATTTCTTGGACAAAGAGAGTAACAAGGGCCATCACTTCCACATTGATTACAGATAGCTTTCAAATACTGACTGTGCTACCTAGCCATTTCAGTTTACCACCTTAATCATGATACATTATAATCTTTGATATTATCTTCCAAACTATGAAGTCACACACCTATACTGTTAGCCACTAGTTATACTGTCAGCCAGTCTAGTTAGCCACTAACTAGACTCATGATTAATCTATCTCATAGATATTTCATAAGCTTTCACCATAGGGAAAATGATATTAATATTCAACAAAAGCAAAGAAAAGGAGGCAACAGAAATAATGTTATACATCTAATTAGTTAGATGCATAAAAACAGCTTTTAAATTTAGTGGCTTAATGCAACAATGATTTATAATTTCTTAGGAATTGTGATTGGGTAGGAATTCTGGTTTGGTACAGCTTGGTAAGAGCTGATTGTCTAAGACAGCTGCATCACATGTCTTTGGTTGCTGCTGGAATGAGCAGAGTGATTGAGATGACTATGCCTCTCTCTCCATGTGGTCCTTCTTGCCCTCCCACCAAGTGATCTCATGCTCATTTTCTGTTGTGTTTCCAAGCACACCATTGATCCAAGCAAGCCACAAGGCCAGCTTAGGATTTGAGAATCAGAGAGATAGACTCTTACTGTAGGTTGAAGGAGTGATAAAATCACATTTCAAGTGGGTGTGAATATAGGCATGAAAGAAATTTGGGGCATTTTTCAATTTACCAATTTCAATTTACCAACCCTCTGGCCAGAAATTAGTCTTTCCTTCAGATCTTCCTTTCATAACAAAAACATCTTTTCCTTCGTTGTAAGAAAGTTTTCTGTGAAAAGCTCAGAGGCTAACCCCTCCCCAGGAATTGCCCTTATATTAAAGGACTTGCTTCCTCTAATATATCTTCCCTCTTCTTATGCAGGCTGCATCCAATTATCTGCCCATGCCTGGTATAAAGACTTAGGGCCTTTGCCTCAACTTGGGTCAACTTGATGATCCATCTCTGTTCGAGAGCTGTCGATAATATTGGCTGAGGATTTGTTGAAACTTCATTAGAGTTCACATTCTTCCTCTGCCCAAAGCTACTCTGTCAGTCACTCAAAGATTTGTTTCTGAGCTTTTACCAATAAACTTCAGGCACACAATTTCCTTCTCAGAATATCCTTCCTAAGAATTAAATCTAAGTTACTCCTTCATATAAAATATGTTCATTCTCATTCCTGGAACCACCAAATTGTTTTTGAGTTAAGGCATCAGGCTGAAAATTCATAATTTCATGAACTGCATTAGGTCCAGATACAGATGAGGTATAAGGGTTGCAGGTCTCCAAGGGCATTGCCTCTAGATCCAAGACAGTAAATGAAAAAGAAACATCATTCATTCCCCAAACACCCAACATGCAAAAGTGAGACAGGAATAGGATAATCACAATAGGAACTTTTGATCAGACTAGGAAAGAAGAAGCAGCATTTATGAAATCCAGCAGAGCGTATGTTCTACACCCTGGGAGTTGTTTCCTCATCTATTGTTCTCTTTAGGTTTTTGGCTTTACCCTCTGACAAAATTTTGAATCTGCCCTCTGGGATGGCATTTCCTTTTCACTAGACTAGCCCATGATTGAAGTTCTCTAGCATTCAATTCAACTTCCTTTTCATTGAAATCTGGGCCCAGATCCCATTTTTCTAATTAAACAAGCTCAATGCGAATCAGTCCTAATCATTATTATATTTGTGAATACAACTTTCTTAAAGAATTACTGTGTTTTTTATGGATTCCTGTTTCAAAAACCACATTCATACAATTTAATGAAATGGAATTCTCTCTAATTGGAGCCATATGGTTGATTACTATAGGTGAATCCCTGTAGGATTCTTAAAAAGTTTTTGGTCTAGCTGAGCTTGTCTGCTATGCATACCTTAAGCCTTTCAGAGGTCTTAACAAAGTATGTTATAGCTCCATCATTAGTTGTTTTCAGAGCATTTTTCTTTCTTCTTTGAAAATCTTGCATGCTAGGGAGTCTAATGATTTTATGGATAGATAGACAGACACACATATATAATATAAATAATATATAGCAAATCCTGAATCACACGGATCTCATATAAATTCTTTCAAACTGAATGATTCTTTCCTTAGCTTAATTCTTTCACACAGTAACTTAACATACCTAATGTTTCCTGACACAGCCTGTTAAAGCCAGGTAACACTTTTAACATGCATAAGGTCTTTAGATACGTATTTTATCTTCTACGACATTACAGACAATATTCTTGCCAAACATTTTGCTACCTTTTAACTGAATTGTCTTTTTTTTTTTTTTCATCCTTTTCTATGCATTTCCTCACTACTCTTTCAGTTTTGGCTCATATGCCAATTGCCATTTTTTTTCTAGTTTTTTCTTATGGATTCCTAGCCACTTTCCTAGTTTGTGCCTGATACTTTTTATAAAAATCAGTAACATCTATTTTGTTTTCTGTTAAGGGAGCATCTCACTTATATGCACCAAGTTCTTTATCAGTTAGCAAATGCTATGAAATAAATGACCTCAAAACATATTGGTTAAGACAACAAGGTTTATAATTTCTCACAGTGCTTATGGTCATCTGAGCAGTTCTCTGGGTCACCTGATTACAAACTGATAACATAGCATGGCCTTGCAAATAAACCTGGGTCCTTAGGGGAGATACCTGGGCTGGATTTGATTCTTCATGTGGTGCCTAAAAAAAGTTCCTGGATTATTCATATAGTGGCTCAGGAATTTCAGCAGCTAGAGATGTCATATTCCAAAAGCATGTTTCAAGGGTTCAGTTTTGTCAAAGTGCTAAAGCCCATTGGCCTATGCAAATAGCATGGTAAATTCTTGATTCAAGGGGTGGAGAGAGTAAATCACCGGAAGGAAGAAGAGGCAAGTTCGTACTGTACATTGAAGAGGCTGAACTTTTGGCCACCTTTTTTTTTACCTCTACCATCTTACAATACAGGAAAAACAATAACCCTTAGCAATGTTAAGTTCTATATTCTCAATAACAACAAACCTATCTTGTCTTTGTTTAAAAGAAATAAGTTTGATGTGTTTTTCACATGTTTTGCATGTTAGGAGTTATAGCCATATTTTAAATGAGCAAGTCTGAATTCATTACTTAATCTCAAACTTCCCCTCATTTTGCATTCCTTATTGCTTTTATGGTTTCATAATCCTTAAATAATATATTTCCATGTTTCAGGTCATCATTGTGTACCTTATTTTAATCCAATCAGTTTCTAAGTGATCCTGACTAGATCTATAATATGCCTTTTTATTATTTTCTCTATCATCCCAATGCAAATGCTCTTTCCTGGAATTTTATTATTTAAATACCAAAACTAACAAAGTAGATTATTCTTCCTTAAACCTTTCCTCAGAGAAAGTGCTATCAAAATTTCCCTAGAGGAAAAATATTCAAAGGCATAGCAAAATTAAAGACACACTTTAACAACTGAGCAAATTTTCTACAACTTTAAGCTGACAAAGTATCAAAGATCTGACAGTATATGTATATTGGTCTTGATCCATATACTTTGGCCAAATACACCCAGTGATGGTTTCCTATATATTATTTAACCTTCTACATTATTTGTTCCATTTCCATTTCTTTCCTTCCAGTCTAAATTGGAAAATGTTACCATTTTTTTTTTCAAATGGAGAATTTCATTTCAGTCCTCAACAAAGAAATTAAATAAATGCCTCTGTTAACTGACCTTTTCAGATTTTTAAAAATCCCATTGTAAGTCTTATCACCTTCTTTATCATTCTCATCAACAGACGGAAATTACTTCTCCCTCTGAAGTTATAGAATTATTTAGTCTTTCTTGCAGTACTAGAATTCTCAAGCTACTAATAAAAATATCTGTTTACTTGTTTGGTTGTTCTATAAGGATAGGAATAATGACTAATATCCTTTATATATCCAGAAATATCTTGTGCCTTTAAACATGAACTCAACAAATAATGGCAGAACAGAATCCTTTTAGCTATGGAACAATCAATTTTGACATAACTCTAATGAGTTTCATAAAGTAATAAAATAATTTTATATTTAATTTCAATTGCATTTTTCCAAGTTCAGTTTGTCAGTTCTGTCCTCAACTTTATTAGTGTATTTACATGTCCATAAACTCTAAAAACTTTTACCCCTCTAATCTGTCATGTGTTTTACCAAGTCAGAACATCCATAAGCAACATTTCCGATCATGCAAACCCCTGTTTAAATCCTATCACCTCCCAAATAAGGCAAAATGATTAAACATAGTGAGTGCTGTGAAGTGTGTAAACCTGGTGATTCACAGACCTGTACCCCTGGGGATAAAAATATATGTTTATAAAAATAAAAAATTAAAAAAAAAAAAAAAAAAAAACATAACATTAAAAACACTGCTTGATTAATGTAATGCCAATTGTATTCTTATTAGTTAATAATCTCTTTCATGTCCTCTATGTACCAAACATTAATTCAGATACTACTTTTTACTCTTTTAATAATACTTTCAAAATAATTCAATAAAATAAATTTAATATTTAATAATTTGAACATTAATCAAATATAAATACATATAGTATAATTTAATAGAAATATTAGAATTTTGCTTTATTGCTTCTATGACATATTTCCCAGAATATTCAGATATACATATCTCATTTAGAATGTCTGAAATTTCACATTGTCTCAGAACTACCCATAGTACTTTAGATACAACTTTCAAACATGATTATGTAGGATTATGACCTTTTTGTGACTCATTATTATATTTTTATATCCTAAGTACATGATATCTTTGTCAGCAGCATTATTATTTGCTCAGACTCTGTTCAGGTTTTTGTAAAGTACCAAGTGTTTCCATATAGAATTCTGTAAATAAGGCCTTAAACTGAACTTGTTGATACTGTGATGGTAAATCCAAACCTTAGTAATTTTGACTACTGAAATTGAATTTTTCTATATTATGATGGCTAAATGTATGTTAACTTGACTAGGCTAAAGGATGTTTGGATATCTGGTAAAGTATTATTTCTGGATGTATCTCTGAGGGTTTTTCCCTAAGAGATCAGTATTTGATTCAGTAGACGGAGTAGAGAAGATCTGTCCACACCCATGTGTCCAGGCATCGTCCAATCCACTGGGGGCCCAAAAAAGGAAAGGGAGGACAATTCTCTCTTGAGCTGGGGCATCCATCTTTTCCTGTTGTCAAACATGGGAGCTTCCAGTTCCTGGGTTTTCAGACTCCAGTATGAAATTCAGCAACCTCCTGGTTCTTGTGCCTCTGGCCTGGACTGCATGTTATACCAGCAACTCTCCTGGTTCTCCAGTTTTGACCTCAGTCTGATTTACACCATGAGCTTTCCTGGATCTCCAGATTCTAGACAGCCAAAGGTGAGACTTTTCAGCTTCCTTAACATGTGAGCCAGTTCATAAAATAAATCTCAGACATATCTGTATATAAACCATTGTCTGTTTTTCTGGAGAACCCCGTTATTAAGTTATTACTTGATAACTTTAAATTTATATTTGATTTTCAGTTTGTTAATTCCACACCATCATTACTATGTTTACAAATTCTTTTGAATCCTGCTATTATCCTTCTGCTCTCATCTATACTATTAATAAATATAGACAATAGAACTTCTATATTTTCATAAAATGTCTTGGTCTAAATATTACATAGAAGAGAAGAAAGTAGGTTTTGGCACAACAACAACAACAAAAATAGTCAAGCAAAAGAAGAAAATCACTATAGGAGAATCAGTTGCTTTATCTGACTAACATTCCTGCATCGTTTGGTGTAATTACTCATCAGTTTTAGAATGTGCTTAGCACATATATTTCATGTTATTACTTGTCCCAGTGTCTCTCCCATATTTTTCTGTGACCTCAATTATTTGTATATTAAATCCATTTACTCTGGCCCATATACCCTTCATGCTATTTTTCTTCTGTATTTTCCATCCTTTTTTTTTTTTTTTTTTCCTTCACTTTTAGCCTCAGTATGGAAATTGGTGTTCTCTGGCTTCTGGTTCACAAATCATTTTATGCTGTGACCAGTCTTACAAAACAATATGTTGTGTTCTCAGCAGCCATTACTACTTCGGTTTTAGAATTTGCATTTAATCCCTTTTATTGTGATTGTCCTATGGTAAATTCCCTACTAATCATCTGTGTTTAGAATATACCATCTCATTTATTTTCAAGCAAGTCCATGTGTGATAACTCTACCATGCTAGTTATCTTGGATTTTGCCTCTAGTATTCATTTTTATTTTTATTTTTATCTTAGTATTCTTTATCATATGCCTCAACATTTACATTTTAATGCTTGGTACTATTGTCTGAGTCAGGCTTCTCCAGAAACACAAAACCAATGGAATCATTCTATCTGATAGAATGATTATTATCATCTATCTATCTATCTATCTATCCTCTAACCATCTGTTATCTATTTGAAGGTATTTTAAGGGATAGCCTCATGTGATTGTGGGTTGTTGAAACTGGAAAGTAAAAAATCTGTAGGATAGGCCTGAAGGCTAGGAATTTAGGTAGGAGTTAATGTTCCAGTTTTGAAGCAGTGTTCCTTCTTTTCCAGGAAACCTGATGCTTTCAGACTTCAACTAATTTTACGAAATCTACCCACATATTTGAGAGAAATCTGCTTTATTAAAGTTTATTGATTGTAAATACTAATCACATCTTAAAAATGCCTTCATAGGAATATGTAGACTCGTGTTTGACCAAACAACTGGGCACAATAGCCACCAAACTGACACATAAAATTAACCATCAGAATTATGTATGAAAAATAATACAGGCTTCCAATTATTCTTTTATCCTCAAGAGTTAACCTATAATATGAGAGAGAAGATCACATCATACTGACTTGAGGCAGACTCGTAATTTTTGAGTGATTCTCTAGTTCACTGGTGGTTTGATTCTCGGGTATATCCATACTATGTAAGAATAATAGATACTAATACTTGTTTCCTAATTATGTTTCTTCTCCTTGGGAACTAAGGAACTTCAATTTTTATTCTCTTAACACTGAGAAAATGTAAAAAAAAAAAAAAAAGTCTTCCTTTCAGATTCTTTTGTCTTGACTTTTAAGATCTCGCCCTACACAACATAATAATTTGGCACATGGCTCAAGGGAAAAACTGACTATCCTGTTCATATCTATGTACTTCTCTTTGTTCTGAGATGTCACTTCCATCAATTTCTGGTTATTTTATTAGTTTCAAGCACCAAAATTGTATGTTCCTATCCAGTGAAGATTAATGAAGTCTCTTCCATCTTCTCTGTCTCTGGGCATTACTGCCCAGATTCTCAATTTGTCACTCCATATGAAGAATAGTCAACCTTTAAGAAGGAAGGAAGAAAACTTGTGCAACAGAATACTGGCTCATTCTTCTTTGGTTTCTTTCTATACAGAATTTTGTATCAAGTGTTGATTGCCACAGCAGCTTTACAATGGATTTATTATTCAGTAAACCTCCTCTTTTTCTTCTCTTCCTTTCTCCTCTCTTATTTTATTTGGATTTTCTCTATGACCTGAGTAGGACTTTTGGTCTATCGACGTTACTCATAGCTGGAACTGGAAATTGCTCTTAGGGTTTTTGCCACCAAAATTAAAATCAGAGACTATTTCAAGAAGAAGCTAATTGTCAACAGCTCCATTTGAAGCTGAAATGCTAACAAGCTGACTGAAGAGTCCTGATTAAATAATGTGTCATTGTCTTTAGCCAAAATGTATGATATTAAGTGTAGAAAATTTTAAGGCAAAGCTATCTATGTCAGATTATGTTGCTGAATATTAAAAGTGACTCTAATAATGTATGGAAAGTATTATACCTTCTAGTGGCTGGGAGAAAGCACATACAGATAATGAAGACGAGGATTGTGTGCATGAGTGCAGAAGTAGCCTCTTTTTCCCTTTTTCACTTACTTCTCCCTAGGGTTTCATGAGTGACTATATCTAATGAGTAAGTATGGGAGGAAAAATAAGCATAAACTAACAAGTAAACAGTGAATGCCAGCTAACTACAGTAATTGTAAGACATCACTGAATATTCTGTTCTCTGATTTTGAGTAAGTCAAAATGTGAAATGAGGTGGGTCTTAGAGTCAATACAGTAAGTTACATATGCCTTTTCCTTCAATGTGAGCTTCATCAGGATTCAAGATTTATTACATCTTATATTTCACTTACTCTTTGGTCTTATTTCTCAATTGTTCCAGAACTTGAATAAGAACAAGTAGTGCTATTTATTTCTCTATGTTAAGGATCGCACTCTTCAAACTAAGTATGAGGGGGAAAAAAGTATTACTTTATGCTGTATCAGTAAGATTAGATTTGTCTTTAAAATCTCTTTCATACTGGATCAAGAGAGGAAATTGGGGAGGGGGGGAAGAAGTAACAAGGCTAATATCCCCATTATGGTAATTGTTTGTTGATCTAAAAATGCTACATTCATTTTGAAGATAATAATATGGGCTATGTGAAATTAACTTGATTAGGAGGTATAGAAGAGAAGCAGGAAGCAGGATATTATCTAAGACTTTATAAAGTATGGAAACTATCTGAAGTTATAAAACATGGCATTCTAAAATATAAGCATATGTAGCATATAAATTAAAAGTCATTGCCCTTTCCTGACTCAGATTTTTGAAATTTAGCTAAAGTATGGTTTATAAGTCCCCAAACGAATTCAAGCAAACTAAGTTGTTTTAGGCATAGAGCATATTTTACAGATGCTATTTTATCCTGTTACCCAAGAAACCACTTGCATTTATCACATTACCCCAGGACCTGTTTTCCTCTTTAAAGGATTCACATTTAGCCTTCTGTATCCCCAAAACCATGTTATTCCTACCTCAGGGACATGTTGCTTAGATTCTATGAATGCTTTCTATAAATTTCCCCTATAATGACAACATTGTCTAAATAACAACAAATGCCAAAAGCACTTTGTAGCTCATGTTCACTGTTGTTTTGGCCAGATTCCTCGGGCTATTGATACCACTCAACTGTAATCTATTCAGCCAGAATGATCTTTTTGAATTTATAAGCCATTAAGGGACATGAATCATACTAAACTCTGGCTTATGCCATATTTCTAAATGTGCTAGTCCTTGATCTTTCCATGACTCTAACCCACTCAGCACTACCAGCATGGTGTTTTTACCAATATCTTTCACTCTGAGAAAATTGATTTAGTCGAATATGTACCAAGCCCTTTTTCCCTCTCACATTCATCATCTTCAGAATCTGTACCCACATAGTATATAGAAAGATGTCTTAGTTATAAAAATGGATGTAAATTAAAAAGAAATAATTCAAGTACTCTGAGTTGGTGTTTTCTCATTATGCATTTAAAAATTTTAGTGTTGGGGAGCTTAGGTGGTCTAGTCAGTTAAGCATCTGCCTTCAGCTCAGGTCATTATCCCAGGACCCTGGGATCAAGCCCTGCATCTGGCTCCTTGATCAGTGGGGAGTCTGCCTTTTCCTCTCCACCTGCCTCTCCCCCAGCTTATGCCCTCTCTCACTCCCAAATAAATAAATAAAATCTTTAAAAAAATTCTTAGTGTCTAATTTAAAGCTTTCACAGAGTTTTATGGAATAAATGATTAAAAAGCTCACCTTCAATAAAATATAGATGAACATAATATGTTTTGCTTATTAATCATGCCAGTGTAAAGATACCAAGAAATTGGTAGATGATAAATGCAGGAAGAGTAAACACATGCTACGAAACACATGAGAATCACAATAAAATCTTATTGGTATTTTTCCTTTAAAACTCACACATTAAAAATGCATTTTAAAATTCTATATTTCTTTGTCTGAATTTTGTTTGGTTTCTATTTTGTGATTCTGTACATTTAAGTTCATTAGTCACTACTTAAGATATAGAAGGACTGATTTTGAGAAATTTATTTAAAAATTTTGAAAACTTGTTTAATGTCTCAACTATGACTTTATCCTTAAACTTTATATGATTTGCATTTAAGATAGAATTTATGTTTATGAAGCATTCACAATAGCAACAGGTTATCTCTGTTTTAAGTAATTAAGTTGAAATGGATTACCTAAAATTCACATCCACACAAACACTCTTTAAATACGATTTTTAAGAATACTACCTCACACCAGTCAAAATTAACAAGTGAGGAAATGACAGATGTTGGCGAGGATGCAGAGAAAGGGGAACCCTTCTACACTGTTGGTGGGAATGCAAGCTTATGTAGCCACTCTGGAAAACAGTATGGAGGTTCCTCAAAAAGTTCAAAATAGAGCTACCCTATGACCCAGCAATCGCACTACTGGATATTTACTCTAAAGATACAAATGTAGTGATCTGAAGGGGCATGTGCACCCCAATGCTTATAGCAGCAATGTCTACAATAGCCAAACTATGGAAGGAACCTAGATGTCCACCGACAGATGAATGGATAAAGAAGATGCAATATATATACAATGGAATATAGAAACCAAAATCTTGCCATTTGCAATGATATGGATGGAACTAGAGGATATTATGTTAAGCAAAATAAGTCAATCATAGAAAGACAATTATTATCATATGATCTCTCTGATATGAGGAATCTGAAAGCAGGGCAGGAGGTCGTGGAGGGCAAGGAGGGAAAAAATAAAATAAGATGGGACTGGGTAGGGCAACAAACCATAAGATACTCAATCTAAGGAAATAAACTAAGGGTTTCGGGGCAGGGAGCAGTGGGGGGCAAGGTGGGTGGGTAATGGACATTGGGGAGGGAGGGTATGTGCTAAGGTGAGTGCTGTGAATTGTGTAAGTCTGATGATTCACAGACCTGTACCCCTGAAGCAAATAATACATTATATGTTATTTTTTTTTAAAAAAACAACACTATCATTTTCACTTCTCTCTATACTAAAATACAAGCTTCATGTTTTTCATGGCCAATCTCACACAGATAGTAGAAATATCAGGACACCCTTTTAATTTCAGCTTTTAATTAATGTGAAAGAACATTAGATCCCAAATCACATGGCCAAAAAAATACCTAAATAAATAATAAAAAAGAGATTAGATGATTTGTTATGTAAGATTTGATAGAGGAAAGTTTGACAATTAGTACTTTTATTTTGTTTAACGTACTTTGAGTTTACTCTGGAGATGTCTTAGGGCCTTTAATGAAAATTAGAAAAATAGTAGAAATAAACTACTGTCAAGGTAATAAATTATTATCTAATGATCCAGCAGAAATTTAGCAATTTAGGAGAGACTCAGATGTGCATAGATTGAAAACAGTTAACTCTGAAACTAGATTTTTCTTTTAATTGGCATAGGTATCACCTCAGTCTCATAGTATTCTAGGGTAAGGCTGTTCAATGGGGGACACATTGTCCCTCAGTGCTTTATTCCTCCATTAGAGAGCAAGGGTAATTCTACTGTTTGAATTAATCAAGAAAAATTTAGAGCCAGGTTATAATTTGCATATAGCACTATTGACACCTAGGTAAGAGTCTGTCATTGCTCTAAAAGTAGTATTTGTTGTTCATTTTGTGGTTTCTTTATTCATGGTATTTTATTTCCCTCACCTCATGAATGTTTGTTTCTAAATTTGTTCCCTGGACACTTAGTTTGCTTCTGACCCTTTGCATCATTAATAACTCTGCCTTTCTAAGCCACTGGGTCACTAAATTGCATTATTTTTCTCTCTGGGAAACAAAAAAGGTATTTTATACTTTCTTATCATTTACTGCTTTTTCTCCCCTGCTTCAAATGTATTCTAATGTAACTATACTTTTCAAAATCTTAACTTTTCCTCACAAAGATAAAGAAATGAAGTTGTGAAAATACACAGCACTGGGAAACTTTAAATATAATGAGTTAAATGTTGCAGAGATAATCATCAGATGTAGTATCAGGGAAAACAATAAAGTTCAATTCTAAAATACTTTTGCTATTACATTCATTACCAGGTTTAAATCTGGCATATGGTTTAAGCCGGTATACTGAGTGGCATTCTTGATAAACAGTGATGCATGCTTAATTTTCATAAATGGAAATATATATTCTAAATAGACTGTAATGATATTTTTACACCCACCTACAGTGCATGAGGACATGTTTTCTTTACATTCTCATCTATCGTTAAATGTTCTCAATAATTTACCCTTTATAAACTGATACATAAACAATTATAACAACTTATTAATTTGAAAGTATTTAATCATTAGTGACATTGACAATATTTCTTGTTAATTGTCTTTATCTTCTGGCATTATTTGTTCACATACCACTTTTTGCTTGTCTGTTTGTTTTAAATTTATTCAAGATTGACCACCCTACCTCCTCCTACAAATGGATCTTGAGAGCTTGTTTGGAGGTTGTAGCAGGAGAGCACAGCTACTGCTGTATCCCTGACCAAAAAAAAACACTGTCCTCCTCTATTAGGGAAGGTCATTCGTTGTCTTAGTCTGAGCATGCAACTTCGGGAGAGAAGCACATGAAGTGGTGAGGGAGGAAGGGGACACTTGCCTCCCTAGCCAGATCAGCCAAATCAACCCTGATGATTAATGGGATGACATATGTCACATCCAGATCACCCTCACATGCTCATATGCCAGTTTTACACTTTTTAAATTAGTTTGTAGAAACTCTCTTTAAGGAACACAGATATCCTAAGTATTGTGGATACTTTCAATCCTATTTAAAATTTTTATTTATTATTTATTTTTTTAGAGTAGGGGAGGGGTGGAGGGAGAGGGAGAGGCAGACTCTTAAACAGGCTCCACACCCAGCAAAGATCAGAGGGGCTGGATCTCACGACCTTGAGCCAAAATCAAGAGCCCGCTGCTTAACCTACTGAGGCACCTAGATGCCCCTCTAATCTTATGTTGTACATACTGTAGTGTCATCATGTTGTGGAAAAATAAAAATTAGACCAGCGAGAGACCAAGTGATAGAGAAGTAGGAGAACTCAGATTTATTTTATGCTGGGAGATGAGCTTGTGCTTGAAGTTCTGGGCCCCTGGCAATGGGGGTAGAGGGTTTTATAGGGGACTACAGGAAGTCAGGTTCCAAGGGGTATGTTGTACTGCTGGTAGGTGGGTTTAAACTGGGGGAGCCGGGCCTGCTTTATATGGGAACAGTAGTGCTGGTAGTCTGTGGTGGGAAGCCTTTTTACAGGAGCAAAAATGGCTGGTTATCTCTTGCTCCCAGCAGGGCCTCTGGTTATCTCTAGCTTATTGTTACTAACTTCCCATCTTCTGGGGCCTCCTGGCATGGGCCTGCTCTGTGTAATTTTCCTCTCCAATCAAACATACAAAGACAAACATATACAAATATGTGTAGTAGAATCTGTCAATTTTTGCCTTCACATCTGGACTTTTGCATTCATTTAAAAATTTTTCAAAAACAAGCCACTGGAAATAGACTATTCTATATGCTCAATTGTATTTTTGAATTTTTTGTTTGTGTTTGTTTTTGGTTTTGTTCTAGCCTTTAAGTCCATCTGAAATACATTTGAGATAGTTTAAGGTCAGGACTAAACATCCTCCCATTTGGATAGCCAACTATTTCAGAGCCATTTAATTACTTCAAATGACAGACTTCATGAATCATGTGCCCATACGTATATATAACTTCTAATTCTGGTTTATTAATATCTTTCTATTCCTGTCTTACTGAGATATTTCTAAAACTTAAGTCTATAGATATGTTATCCATTACTGATAAAGTACTGAATACATTTCAAGAATTGCTTGGTTTATCCACTTTAATTCCTTTCTTTCATTTACTTCAAAAATATTGTTGACATGCCTACTGTAAGTTGGAAACCCAATATCAAACAGGAAAAATGTGCCACTAGGAAGAAAGAGAAAGGAGTGGTATAACCACATTTGTAAATTATGGTACATGCTGTTAAATAATCTGCCTATCCACAAGGCTTTTGTTGCAGAAAGATAATTACTGATGTTTTTAGTTTGTTTAATGCCTAACTTATTATCTGTAAATAAATGTATTCTAAAGATCTAAAAAAAGGTACACACAGTATTCTTTTTTACTTTTATAAGAATTTTTATCTTAAAAAGCCCTTTAACATTTTCTTAAAATAATTTTACTATTCCAACTACTCCCAAGTGCCTCAAATACTATAATACAGAAATAATTAAATAACTATTAAAGTTTACTTCTCTTCCTATACTATCTAAAGGAATTGCAGTATAGATTATATATTTCACTTGTTTCTTAATTATCTTCATATTTGTTTTCTCACACTTCTAAGGATAAAATCATCATTCCAGAACTAGGAAAAAAAAAGCATACAAATCTCTGCCTGGTTATAGCTTGTGGTTTGTCAACCAACATAAATTCTGATTGTCCCTTCCAGAATTCTCAAAAATCTTCATTAGAACATTGTTCTAGGCCAATTTTTAAGAATAACATTAATGTCTTATGTCAACAGAACATTCCTAGTACACCCATTTCCTCAAAACCTGGAGGTTTTTCTGCATATACCCATTTCCACGAAGTTTAATTTTCTTTTTTTCACACATCCCTTTAATATTTAGAAACATCATACTTTCCTAGTCACATCACATACTATAATTTAAAGGGTGGCCCAGAGTTTAAGCCTCTAAACCAGAGTTTGGGTAAGCAAACCTGGTTTCCTCTAGATCAAGGACTTCCTTCCATTAGATTTGGAGACTGCTCTCTCCCTGATCACTTTGTAAAAAATGGAGCTGACAACCTTTTCCATTTCTAGTGCATGCCCTAGTTTTACTAGAACAGGTTGGCTTATTCACAGTTCCTTTACTTACCCTTCTCTATTTTTTACTGAGAAAATATTGGTGGGTCACTGTTTTTTATGCAGATAAATGCTTAATATTATGGAATATTCAGAGCCACATACAAAGGGATAATGACTTTATGTAACTATTGAAACAAATAAAGACATGTTTTTAACTATGTCTAATACTAATCATGTCACTAGTCTTAATTTTCCATATATTTTATGTTAGTTGGTTTTTTTAAAATTTAAATAAAGTTATGGGCTGAAGAATTTCACTTTCCATCTTCAATAGCGCACCTCCATTATTTGGAATATAGCAAAGTGTAGTAAGCACTTTGGGTGTTTCATAGTCAAGGAGACCTCTGTTTTTGGAAAACTGAAAGATGAAGAATCTTACAATTTTAGAAATCTGCAGATAGAGAATTCATTTCACTATATTTCCAAAGACTTCTACTTTTTATTCCAACCTACTGTCTTGTTACCATTGCTTAGTCAATAGGTTTTCTATTAACATTAGCTCCTTTAACATTTAGATATATCCTTCTTATTTTTGAAGGCATTTTTGTTTTCTGAGACAAGGTGTTTTTGCACTATCATCAGTACAGGCATATCTGTTAGCATACAAACTACATGTTCTTGAAATGCCTTGTATTCTGCAAAATCACCACTAACAATCACAAGGCTTATGGGGAAAATGGCATTGGCCAAAACTTGTGTAGCTATTTAAATAGAGTACTAAAGGAAAGTAATTGGAGTCATGGGAAATAACTTGGACAGACCAAGTAGCACAGGCTGTCTGGAGACTGCCTTGGGGAATATTAAAATTGCACAGAAACAACGGAGGAGAAATTGCGGCTTGTGGGCGGCACAAAATCAATGCAGTGGGAAGTGGAGCTCTGAGCTCTAGAGGAAGGAAAACCTACCTAGGGCCTAGAACTCTTCAAAGGTACAACTGCGGCTCTCAGTACCATAGGACAGTAGGTAATTTTGCACAGTGCAGTGGCTAAATCTCAGTGCAGTGACTTTCAGTTTTCCAAAAACAGAGAAGGGACCCTTGACTATGAAACACCCAAAGTCCTTACTGATGAGGAAACAGAAGGCAAGCTGAGGACAAAGCAGAAGCTGACACCCCACAACCCCCAATGTCCCCCAGATGGGATATATGGGATATATGTGACATTCCTTTACACTCCTGGCTGCCCTAAACAGCCAGGAAAGAAACCTAAACCTAAGGAAAGAAACCTAAGGAAAGAAAAACCTAAGCCTAAGGAAAGAAACCTAAGGAAAGAAAAACCTAAGCCTAAGGAAAG
>NC_081568.1:19786356-19798395 GCF_022355385.1 Mustela nigripes
AAAAACCAGTTAACCTACAAAGATCACAATTCTGCAAGACAGGAATCTCCCTCAGTTTACAGATGTCTTAGCAATTTATAAAAGCAAAGCAATTCTATCAATGACCTAGCTTCCAGAAGGAAATGTAGATATAATTAAATGCCCTTAAAACCTGCAGCCCATTGTCCTTAAAACCTGCAGCCCACTGACACTTGAAGTCAGAAGAGGGAAGAGTGTAATGTTCTTCCAGGAAGCTCCTAACTATCTTCATGTTAACGCCTGGCTAAAGGGAAAAATTACCTTAACTTGACAGTGGCAAAGTCCTCCCTCTGGTATCCTGTGAATCTTTTTTAACAAATGAAAATTCTTTTGAAATCTACCTTTCCCTTACCTCCCCCATTCCCAGAGTATATAATCCCTGGGCAACAGCTCTTTCTGCTCACAGGTCCTATCCCCAAGCTTTAATGATACCACCATTTTGCACCAAAGACATCTCAAGAATTCTTTCTTGGTCGTTGGCTCTGGACCTCACCCCACCAAACCTCACCTAATCCCAAAACCCCATCATTACTACATTTTCCCTGAGGGTTTCAATTCTTCCACTCTTTTATCCCTTTTCCTTCAGTAAATCAGATGTGAAACCACACACTTTATAACTTTATCTTCATTACTAATGTGTGTGAATAAAACTGGTTAATTGGAGGTATGCTACTGCAGATGGAGATTTCCTACAATAGCATGGAATCAGCTACAGTGAAAGAGCTTGGATTTTTTTTAACTCAGAAATAATATTAACGATCAAAATTTGAGAACTCATGTTTAATATATTTTTTTAAGATTTTATTTTTATTTATTTGACAGACAGAGATCACAAGTAGCAGAGAGGCAGGCAGAGAGAGGAGGAAACAGCCTCCCCACTGAACAGAGAGCCTGATGCAGGGCTAAGATCCCAGGACCAGGATCATGACCTGAGCCGAAGGCAGAGGCTTTAACCCACTGAGCCACCCAGGCACCCCTCATTTTAGTATTTTTTAATATGGGAACACATAGAAAATAGGTTGAAAGGCCACATCTAAAACTACCATCATTTACATTTTGACAAAATATACACATCGTTTGTTTAATTTTTGGTCTGATAACCCTGATATTAACTCACACTTCCAGGTGCTTTATTTTTCATTTACTTACTTCTTTATTTTTAGTGCAGAGAGAGAGAATGTGAGCATGAGTGAGAACGGGGAGAGGCAGAGGGAAAGAAAAAATCTTAACCAGGCTCCACACCCAGCCTGCCTAATGGGGGGCTCAATATCACAACCCTGAGGTCATGACCTGAGCTGAAATCAAGGAGTTGTATGCTTAATCAACTGAGGCAGCCAGATACCCCTAAATGCTTTACTCTTTTACAAATAAAACCTAGTTAATTTTTTCTGCATTATGCCCATTTAGAACTTTTACCTTTTACCTAAATTGGGATTACATTTCATTTTCTTTTATAATGCTAAAGGTTCTTATTGACCAAGACAAAATATCTCTAAGACAGGGAAATAAAAAAACAATAATAAATAATGCTGATAGGGTTTTCTAATGATAGATTACCTTATATTCCTGGAATAAACCCTGTCCGTTGTGATTCATTTGATTTAAGTAGAACTGCATGATTTAATTTTCTAATATTTTATTTGTATTTTGGCATATATTCAAAATGAAATTTATCTATGGTGTTCTTTGTCCTGAGTTATACTAGGTTTGAAAGAAGATTGGTTACGATTTTTAAATATTTTTTTTATGTTACAGAACGTTTTGAATAAAATCAAAACAGCTCTTTAACTTAATTTTGTCAATTTATGTTTCACTTATAAAAGCACACATGTGTTAGCATGTTTTCAGGGCTATGCATCATATTACTTTTCATAATTTTATTATCATTCATATTTGTGGCTATATGTTACATACTTCTTATCTCTACTCATAGGCAAGAATTCAAAATTAAAAACAGACATATTATTTTGCCAGCTTATATTTTCATTGTATTAATTTTTAAATATTTTGATGTTATAATTATTTTATATACAAAAAGAGAAAAAATCTAAATGAAAATGTGAGGTCCAAGTCAATAGCATTTATTTAGCACAAACAACAAATAATGTGTAAATAAACATAAGACGCCTAGATTCCAGTCTTACTTAGATATCTGACCTTGAGTCATTCACTTAATTCATTTTCTATGTGATTTATATAATGCTTGTCATTACAACTTAGATCTCAGTAATACCACTAAAATGAAAAGGTTCCCCTGGGGGGAGATGTGTGTGTGTGTGTGTGTGTGTGTGTGTGTGTATGCATACATGTGGAATGTGTTCATATTTTATAAACTACTAAATAAATGATCATGTAAAATGGAGAGTGAAACTTTTTATCTGTTTACATCTATTGGTTTTGACAAAGGTATACTAAAATCCTTCCGAGGTCTGACACATTTTTTTTCCCCATAACAACCAGTTTTATACCCAAGTATCCAAATCTCATTAACTCTGTCAATATGACCATGGGTACATCCTCAGTGGGAAAACCTTCCTAGAATTTTCCCATTCGATTAACGCCTTACATTTTCTTATTTGATTAAATACTTTAAATTGAATGAAGAACTCCAAGGAGCTCTTTTTTGCAATGAAAAAAAGAAACTAACCCTGTAGTGAGCATCAGACACCAGTCTTTGTTAAACTTTTAATTTCTCAAATATAATTCCTTTTGAGTGGCACTAGGCAATACTTACAACAGACCCAAAACTTTCTTGCAAATTTAAAGGACCTAATTTTTAATTGCTCAAATTCCTCAAATACAGAAAAAAATAAAACAAAATTTTAAAATACATGTATGTATTTAATCTTATCTGTCTATAATACTGCAGGTACTTAGTCTTTCACAGGACTGCTGATACAGAAATTGATAATATTGCAATCAATCACTATCACTATCCAAATCAGTTATGGTCAAGGTAATATAAACTGAAGACAGATCCAATGTTTATATGATATTGCCATTATGTGGGAGGCATTATTGTGTAATAGTTTGTGCACTTGTTTGGAATTAAAAAGACCTAGTTTTGAATCCAGCTTTGCCATTTACTTTCTCTGAGACTATGGAAAAGTGAGTTCCTTATTTACAACTGTAGCAGTGTGTATAAGATGATGACGACACAGTCTCTATCCTTCTAGAGTATGTGCCTCACTATTAATCTTCCATGAAATGTTCCCTTAGTTCTGTCACCCATAAAATGGGAATAATCATGATAATATTAACTTTCTTAAAGGTTTTTGGGGAAAATACATACACATAACAAGCATGCAATGTCTGATAAGTAACTTTATGGTTTACTCTATTAATTAGTATTATACTGAAAAAAAAAGGGGGAGGCATAGCAGGAATGGTTAGAGCTCAATTTCAAATGATAGATGATAATTTCTCATCTTTTCCTTTTTTAAATCATTTTTTAAAAACCCAAAAGTAGAGTTTACAAGAACAGTATATGATCACCTGTCATTAAGGATAGGAAAAAAAAAATGAATGTCATCTTGATAATAAACTTGTAATAGTTTTAAAAAGAAAACATCACAAAGAGTACATAACTGAATGGGCACTGTTGTGTTGTTCTTTTTTTTTTTTTTTTTTAAGATTTTATTTATTTGAGATCACAAGCAGGCAGAGAAGCAGGCAGAGAAAGAGGAGGAAGCAGGCTCTCACTGAGCAGAGAGCCCGACGTGGGGCTTGATCCCATGACCCCGGGATCATGACCTGTGCCAAAGGCAGAGGCCTCAACCCACTGAGCCCCCCAGGCGCCCCTAAACTTGGAATAGTTTAATCAATTGGAGAATATTTTACTTACATAAGGGTTTATTCTTCAATAAATCCATTCTGATTGCTCTGTAGGTAGCCAGATATGGGGTACTTCTTAAATTAGATATTCTATCAATCTAGATGGTTCTTACACTTTGCCTTGTTATTTTCCAAGAGAATCCTCATATGTTTTGTGTATTTTTGGGTTCCAGTTCAGAATTCATTCACATATTCTGCACATTTCAGAGAATTCAGCAAATTCAGAACTTGTATTGATAAAAGTGCTTTTCTTGGCCAGAAACATCAATCTGTCTCACCTCCAAAGGTGATCCTCCTGTCTCAAGAAGAATTAATAAAGGCTTTTCAACTTTCAGAATAAATGTCAAATTGTTGCCTGAACAAACTTTAAAAGCAACATAAGAACAGTGTTGTCATGCTCTTCTGTGTGTTTAAGCTTAAACTGACTCTTAATACAGTTCTTTTTCCAAGTCTATAGATGAATGGCCTTCCAGCAGGATAGCTTAATGGATGTGCTGCCCATTCAGCCTGTCGCATTTTCGGATTGCTATCAATATAAATCAGTGACATATAAATCCAATGAAATAAATCCAACTAATTGAATTTTGATTCAAAATGGTTCTATGCAAAATATCTTATATTTTCTATGAAAAGATCATTGAAGATATGACCCACAATGTTCAATGTTTTTTCTTGTGAGAACCCATAAAATGAGTTTCTCTTAAAATGAAATATATTTATCTTTCTAGAGAAATCAGTGTGTTCTTAAAGTGTCTATATGAATGTCAAAACTTATAGTACCTCACTTTTTTGCTATGTTTGACAGACAGCTTAACAGTCATGATTAGTCACAACAATGATATTAGCCTGGCTAATTTCAAAGTTTGCTCTTTATACAGTTTAATTTTTTCCTTCTTATAAATTTACAAGACTCTAAAAAAATCACTTTAAAAATATATAGAACAGGGGCACCTTGGTGGCTCAGTGGGTTAAGTCTCTGCCTTCAGCTCAGGTCATGATCTCGGGATCCTGGGATCGAGCCCCACATCAGGCTCTCTGCTCAACAGGGAGCCTGCTTCCCCCTCTCTCTTTGCCTGCCTCTCTGCTTACTTGTGATCTCTCTCTCTGTCAAATAAATAAATAAAATCTTTAAAAATATATAGAACAGAAAAATGGGCTTTAAAATAGTCTAATGACTTTCTATCATTATAATTCTATATTTGATTAATTTTGCCATATTTGATATGGCACATCACTAATTATTATGTGAAAATATATAATTTACAACCACTTTATAATCTATTGCAAACATCAAACATCAGGCATGAAAATATCAAAAACAAAAAATGTTATTTAAGTTCAAGTTAGTTCACACACAGTGCAGTATTAGTTTCAGGAGTAGAATTTAGGATCATCAGTTGCATTTAATACCCAGTGCTCATTACATCAGGTGGCCTCCTTAATGCCCATCACCCAATTATCTCATCCCCCCCAATTTACCTCCCCTCCAACAACCTTCAGTTTGTTTCCTATAATTAAGCATCTCTTATGGTTTGCCCCCTCTGTTTTTATATTATTTTATTTTCCCCTTCCCCTATCTATGCTCATCTCTAAAATAAATAAATAAAATATAAATAAAAATAAAAATTTTCTACTGTACCCAACATCATTAAGTTTCCATTTGTTCTGATGCAATTCCCACTAAAATTAGAAGTAACCTATTAACTGTTAAAATGAATTTAAAAACTTTGATCTAAAACATGTTTACCATTTGCCATTCAATGAAATACAGACTATGTGAAGAGAGACTGTAAAAACTCACAATTTTTAGTGTGAATGACTGTGCATATACAGCACTTACATGAGTTTTTCTATATGAGTGTACTTGGTTTTGTGTGTGTGTGTGTGTGTGTGTGGAGGAGGAGGAGGAAGGGTGTAGAGGAAAGAAGGGACATTAAACACAATTTTGTTAACTGTTAACATGAAGTTCCTTTTCAGATAGTCAAGTGAATATGTATACATGGAAGTGGCTTAGATGGGAGCTAATTTTTAAGATTCAACGTAGTGTATATGGTACTGGAAAACATACGGTTCCTGAGATAAGTTAGGGAAAGTCTAAAAAGTGAGAAAATACAATGTTTGGGCAACCTAAAAACTTGAGATTCGGGCAGAAAAAAAATCCATGCAAAACATACTGGGAAGGAAGCATCCAAAAGGAAAACTAGAAGACAGTAATGTTTTGGAAATAAATGGAAAAGAAAGTTTTGTTTTGGTTTAGATTTATTTATTTATTTGAGAGAGACAGAACATGAGCACGCGCATGAGTAGATGGAGGGGCAGATAGAATAGCAAGCCTCCTGAGCTAAGCACGGTGCCCAATGAGGGGCTCAATCCCACAACCACGAGAGATCATGACCTCAGCCAGAAATCAAGAGTCTGACGCTCAACCAAGTGAGCCACCCAGGTGCCCTGAAAAGAAAGCATTAAGAAGTAGCACCTCAGTTCTCCAATGAATGACTGATTTCTACAATTCTCAGTTCTACCATTAGTGTCCTTCTTTTTCAGTCACCCCTCTCCCCCTTAGCCACTTCTGATGAGGACATCAAAGAGGATGTCCTCCTAGTAAGTCTGTTTCCTGAATACAGATGTTTGGACCCTAGACATAAAACATTAAAAAATCATTATTGCTTATTCCAGGTAGCTCAGTATGTAAAAAAGCAACTTACTCAAAATCTTTGTGAATTTCTTTGCAATTGATTCCAATCCACACCTTGTACATAAATTCATAACTATAATTTTGGCTAAGACATGTACCATTACATATTTAATTATAATTATTTGAGACTCTTCAGGCTTCTGTGGGACTGTGTCTATAAGGACATCAACATGGACTTTGGATGATTTTTCCCAGATTCTTTCATTTCTGACTTAAAAATTCATGTTCTAATTATGCTTTACCATGAACAATTTTCTAAACAATCAATATTGAAGCTTATGTCTAACACTCTTTCATAAATTGTTCCATCTTTCTTAACTGATTTCACCTCTTAAGCTATACTCTAGTCCCCTTTTGTTCCTTCTTCTAAATGACTTTGTTCACACTTTGTCATTATGAGCAGCAACCCACCACACCACACACATATACAATGTAAGAGGAGAATTATTCATTTGTATTTCAGCAGAACACTGTTATTATATACAGTAACTAGAGAGAAACATTTATATATAGATACATATGGATGTGCATAGTTATAAACATATATATACATACATACATATATAGAGAGAGAGTGAGAGAGAATGAGAGAGAGTGTGAGTTGTGGCTATTATAGTTATATAATAAATACTTGCTGAGTTAAAGAAAGCTTAACTTTAATTGCAGATGAAACTTTGTGAGTTTGGCTTAGTTAATTTTATTTTCCACAGCTAGGAAGCTACTGTCAGTATAACATTTTCATGTATAAAAATTTACATAAAAATATTTGGATGAAATTGTGAAAATAAAGATTTCTATATATTCTAATTAAACACAACTATTATTTCCTTCTATTTATACTTCTGAATAAATGCTTGATATTTGTCTATTCTGTGTTCTAGTTGTCACCTAAGATATCCTTAAGTAAAAGTAATAGCTAAATAATTTTGGTTAAAATATCCATGGTTCCTTCAGGTCCATTATATTTGTACCTAGGCCAATCAATCCTAACGATATCATCAGACTTTCTCCATATAAAAAATTTCAAACACATATCATGTATTTAAAGACCTAATGAGGTATTGCATTCATATAAAAATCACTTTTATTTGAATAGTGCATTTTATAATTGTGGTATCAGTTAAAAATGTTTAAATCATATACACAGATATAAGGACAGATAGACATGGGATAGATACATATGTAGATACATTCCTTACGGTGGCATACATAACTGAATTAGAGATTAGGAACTATACTAACAGATACAATAAAAGCAGACAATCTTATAAATATTTTAAAAAGAAAACAAAATATTTAAATCTTAGGTTTAAAATTTGATATATGTAAATTAACAATTTAAAAAGTAAATTAAAAGTTTACTATGAAAGTTTTAATATTTTAATGAATTGTTGATTTTTTAAGAAAACCGTCAAAAAAAGAAGAGTCATTTTATTTGTGTTTATAATCTTTAAATGCCTGTCCTCTTCAAAGTTCCTGATATTAGTATGTCATACAAAATGTATTTACCATTTTTCCATCTGGAAATAAATTTGTGCAGTTTTAAAGTGTGACAATTATCCTTACGGAAGATTATTAATAATTTCTTTGATATATTTTTTTACTCTCAATTCCCATGTAAAATAGCAAAGAATATATTCACATTATGAATTACAGCATTTTTGAAATGGAAAGAAGTAAAAGTGATCAGAATGTTGTTTAATAATATTACATCCTGTGAGCATGTATACTGAGGAAAGCAGTGCGTCTCAGGAAGCTTTGATTTCAAATGGTGTTAGGAACTAATTCAGATTCATGACAGGAAATGTTTCATGCAGTGTATTTTTGGTAAAATTCCTTATGTTAGAAGGAGCCTATATGATTTAAAGAAAAAAGGAACAATTTACTTAAAAGGGATATTCACCCTTTTCTAAATGAATATCTTATTTACAAATTAAAGATTAAGTACCTTTGTGATCTATAAATAACTACTTATTGTGGATAAAATAAATGAATGCTCCACTTAATATTCATTCTTAGTTTTGCATATTTTTTCCAGATTCACTGAGAAAAATTGGTTTTGTTATTTAGTACATTCAGTATGTGAAAACAATCTGTTCAGCTTTTAAGGACATCAATTAGAAAAAGATAGGTATTTTAATCCAACAAATGTATTAGTTTTGACAGTAAATTTTAAATTTGAACATGAGGAATATTTTAACATAGCCCAGTGAATTTACATTTCTATTTAAAGCTTCATTAACTTTTACTGTTACATAACAAAATATTTCCAACATCTTAAATATCCAAAAAACATGTATGTGATAATTCAAATATGGTAACAAAATACAGAATAACTACTCATTTAAAATGATGATGTAGGTATTTTGAAGGCATGAAAACATATTTACAGTGCATCTTTATTTTTGTGTATGGTGTTGGGAAGTGGTCCAGCTTCATTCTCTTATACCTTTAAGCAGACAGAGTTCTAAATATGCATAATTCCACTCTGAAACAAATCTATAGAAATATTTTGAATCTATATTAATCTGTATCTATATAATTTTTAAAAAGATAAATATAGCTTAACATTTATACTCTCAAATATATGTGGTTATGTGTGTGTGTGTTCATATAAGCATTCTAAAATACATACAGTAAGATATGTGACAAATATATTACTCTAAGATCAATTTAAACATTGATCATACTAGAGTTAAACTTCTACCAAAAGCAGAGATAGCTTCTGCTTTATTTAATGATGTAGTCAAACAGCATCATTAGTACCTGGCATATGGGACTTAATCAATACTGAATACAGGAGAACTAGATGATTGGATATATCTATATCTATGTAGATATTTGTGTATATATACACAAATATCTCCTCCTAATTAACCAATTTTCTATATATTTTATTGGATATTATATGTTTTTACAATTTTCTGTTTCTTATTTTTTTCTTTCAAGGAGAATATATTAATACTTTTAAAGAGCTCTTTAAGTTTTATAAAATAAATATTAAATATAACAGCTCTATCAAATTTCTTTTAAATTCTTCCTACTATGAGCTTAAAACTGGAGAATTTGGGACACCTGAGTGGCTCAGTTGGTTGAGCCTCTGCCTTTGGCTAGGGTCAGGATCCCAGAGTGCTGGGAGGGAGTCCCACATTGGGCTCCTTGCTTAGCAGGGAGCCTGCTTCTCCTTCTGCCTACTGATCCCCCTCCTTTGCTCTCTCTCTCTGACAAATAAATGAAAACCTTAAAAAAATAAAGGAAGCACAGGAGATTTCAATGTCCTCTGATTCATTGTCAAGTAAAGCAATTTAATAAATGTTATTTTTTTCTTCTAAAAAGATGCTTTAACCTGACGTAAATTTATTTTAATATTGAATAATATTTTAATTAATGATAAGCATTTGGTTTCTTTAAGTAAAAACTGAAACTTTTTTAGATATTAATTAAGCATTATATCAAATAATTTTTTTGGAATGGTCTTAGTGTGTTTAAAATATTTAAAAATCTTTTGGGAGCCTTCTATTTATTTATTTTGAAATAAATTATGTGGTAACCATTAGAACTGCAGGCAAATATTTTGTTTATTTTCTACACAGAGTGTATCCTTAGCCTTCTCTGATCTCTTTGAAGTCAGACATGTCAATTTGACTTTGTCCAGTGAAATATGAGAAATGAAGTGTGCTGCTTTCCAAGAAAGTTTTACTGTCTGTTAGTTGATGAATGTGGAGTGACCTGTGTAGATTCCATCAGTATAGTTTACAATTTTATTGAACAAAGAGTCCCTCATTGTGTCTTGATGGAAACAAAACTTGAGGAAAAAATTCAATTGATGGTATTAATTCACCACTGCAAAACCTGAATGCACTTGATCGATGCAAATATGCTACAATACATGGTAAGGATAGGTCTATGCGACTAGCAAAGTATTCGAAATCCCAACAGAAACTATAGTTTGGGATCTTTAGTTCCAAAATGTTCTATACACATATCATATTTCCAATCAACAAGAGAAAGTATTTCTATTTGGCTTATACAGAAAATGACAATTAATGTTTGTGTTTGTCTGTCTAGTCCCTTGCTGTGAGGCAGCCTTTGACCATGATGCATATTCTTCCTTTAATGTTGTTGTGATAATGCTTGACTTTTCTCTAATGACATACAGACTTGTACACAATATTACTGGTTTCTGTGAGATAGCTTTTATAATTGAACCTTCATCAAATGAAGCCTGTAGTATACATTTGCATGATATAACTCCATAGTCTATTATGCCTCTGAATCTCTAATATTTTTGACATATTTAATTCCCTTTGCTGAATTCTAGGTATTTTTAAAATTTTGTTTTTCAGTTTGATAATCTTATCTTTAACTGTTTCTGAAATATTATTAAATAAGTCACAGCATTTTAAATTTTTTAATAGCATTAAACATTTAATGGTATTAACATTATCAATAGATGTTAGTTGGCTTTCTCTCTGTCTCTGTGCCATCTTATATCATTAGAAAGATGAGACTCAGTTTTTCCCTGGGAACGTTCCAGACCAGAGTGCCAACAGAGTTAGACTAAACCGTGCATCTTCTCTTGAATTCTAGGTTTGAAATTCACATAAAATTATTTCTATAACATTCTACAGGTTAAAGCAAGTCGTGTGCTGCCCAGAATCTTTATTAGTCTTTATTTCTTCAAGAGGAAAATTGCCAAGTCATACTGTAAATAAGTTTGCAATACAGTGTAGCCATTTTTTACAATCTACCACAGCCCAAAATAGAAGATTTTTAGAACATACATAGCATAAAAATTATTAGTATTCATGTTGTTTTAATACTGCAGCTTTGTGATATATTTTGAAATCAGGAGTGTGATGTCCTTAGCTTTGTTCTCAAGCTTACTTTGGCTATTCAGGATCTGTGATGGTTCCATATAAATTTTAGAATGATTCTCTTCAATTTAGGACTTTTTTTCCCTATCTCTAAAAATGTAGGGATTTTGATGAGGATAACACTGAATCTATATATTGCACTGGATAGTATGGGAATCTGAACAATATTGTCTTCCAATCCACGAATACAGATTGTCGTTTCCTTTATGTCTATTTTAATTTCTTTTACCACTATTTTATAGTTTTCAGTGTATAAGATTATCTCTTACTTGTTTAAGTTTATTCCTATTTTATTGTTTTTAATGTTATTATAAATTGTATTGTTTTCTTTATTCCTTTTTAGATGGCTCCTTGTTAGATAAAAACCCAACTGATTTTTAGCCATATTGATTTTGTGTCCTGCAAATTTACTGAATTTACTTATTAGTCCTAACTGTTATTGTTTTGTTTTGCTTTGTTTTTTGTTATTTTCTTTAAAAAAAAATCTTTTTCACCACTTCCTCATATCAGGTGATGCAACATGGGGGCTTAAGTGGGTAGGAGAAGAATCAATGAAACAAGATGGGATTGGGAGGGAGACAAACCATAAATGACTCTTAATCTCACAAAAAAAAC
>NC_081568.1:19798795-19814834 GCF_022355385.1 Mustela nigripes
GCTTTCATTTTTTCACCATTGAGCATGTTAGCTGTGGAAAACTACAGTAATAAATACAGTGTAATACTGACATAAAAGCACAATATAAAACAATGGGACAAAATAGAAAGCCCTAAAATAAACCCATATATATGTAGTAAATGGTCTTTGACAAGAGTTTCAAGAACACACAATGGGAAAGTATAATCTCTTCAACAAATTATGTTGAAAAAACCGAATAATCACCTGCAAACATATGAAATTGAATACTTACTATACACAATACTCAAAAATAAACTCAACATACACTAAAGCCTTATGAAAGAAATCAAGCTGTAAAACTCCTAGAAGAAAACATAGGGAAACACTTTTGGCACTGGTCTTTGCGATGATTTCTTAGTTATGACATCAAAAGCAGGGATAACAAAAGCAAAAATAGACAAGTGGGAATGCATCAAAATAAAAATGTTCTGCACAGAAAAGGACAATAAAATGAAAAGGCAACCTATGAAATGGGAGAAAAGATTTTTAAACCATATCTCATATAAGAGTTTAACTTCCAGGGCACCTGGGTGGCTCAGTGGGTTAAGCCTCTGCCTTAGGCTCAGGTCATGGTCTTAGGGGCCTGGGATAGAAGCCTGCATGGGGCTCTCTGCTCAGCAGGGAGCCTGCTTCCCCCTCTCTCTCTGCTTGCCTCTCTGCCTACTTATGATCTCTCTCTCTCTGCGTCAAATAAATAAAATCTTTAAAAAACAAAAAAAGAGTTTAACTTCCAAAATATATAAGGAGCTCCTAAAACTCAAAGGAAAGAAAATTTTAAAATGTCCAAAAGACTTGAACAAACATTTCTCCAATGAAGACATGCAAAAAACAAATGGGTTTCATGAAAAGATGCTCAGCATTGCTATTTACCAGGGAGCCTGATGCGGGGCTTGATCCCAGCACTCTGGGATCGTGGAGTGAGCCGAAGGCAAACACTTAACGATAGAGTCACCCAGGTGACTTTTGGAAAAGATGGATAAGTTTAGTGCCTTGATTGTGGTGATGGCATCATGGGTATTTACATATGTCTAAACTCATCAAATTCTATGTATTAAATATGTGCAGTTATTTTTATATTAATTATACCTCAATTAAACCTTTAAGAAACAACATTAGTATTGCAATAATATAGAAATTTTGAGCAAATTAAAAAATACAACTAAACCAAGTTGAAAAAAAGTAAAACTGATCATTCTCAGCAAAGGGGATTGAAAAGGTGAATAAACATATAGAAAAATATGAACTGCACTGATATTGTATGTAAAATAAGCAAAATAATAATCCATTGGAAAAATTATAAATCTGTACTGAATTTACAAAAAATGGAAAAGAGCTGATTTTTTATAGGGTGTTGATACTGTTAAAATTAAAAACAATCACAAATATTGGCCCATAGTTTTCTTTTCTTCTTGTGTCCTTATATGGCTTTGATATCAGGGTAATGCTAACATCATAAAATGAGTTTGAAAGTGTTTCCTCCCTTTCAGTTTCTTGGAAGAGTTTGAGGAAGGAATGGCATTAATTCTTTAAATGTTTGCTAAAATTCACCAATGAAAACTGGACTTCTCTACCTTGGGAGGTTTTTAATTTAATTCAATCTTCTTATTCTGTTCAGATTTTGAATTTCATTCTGATGTGTTCTTGGTTAATTCTGTGTTTCTAGGAATTTATCTGTTTCTTCTAGAAAGTTTAATTTGTTGATGTATAGTTAGCTGTAGTAGTTGGTTTTGATCCTGTGTATTTCTGTAGTATCAATTATAACATCATCTTTTTCATTTCTGATTTCATTTCAGTCTTCGTTTATCTCATTTTCTAGGTAAATTTTTATCAGTTTTGTTTTTCTTTTTGAAAAGTCATCTTCTAGTTTCACTGATATTTTTTTCCCCTATTGTTTTTCTGTTCTCTATTTCATTTATTGTTGTTCTGGTCTTTATTTTTTCCCTCCTTCTGATAACTTTGGGCTTCTTTTTCCACTTCTTGAGGTATAAGTTTAGGTTATTTATTTGAGATCTTTCTAATTTCTTACTATATGTATTTGTCACTTTAAAGTTCCCTTTCAATACTGCTTTTACAGCATTCTATAAGTTTTATTGTGTTGTTTTTCCATTTTCATTTGAGATATTTGTTTTATTTTCCTTTTGATTTCTTCTTTCACCCACTCACTGGCTAGTCAGGAATGTGCTATTTAATTTCCACAGTTTGTTGCTGTTGATTTCTAGTTTCTTACCATTTTGGTCAGAAATTATACTTAGAATGATATGAATTTTCTTAAATTTGATAAAATATGTTTTGTGGCCTATCATATCTCTGATGAATATATATGCAAAAATTCATAACAAAATATTAGCAAACCTAATTCAATTGCACATTAAAGCCACACATACCATGACAAAGTGGGATCTACCCAAAACACAATACCTGTACAACATATGAAAATAAATAAATGTGGCACATCATATTAATAGAATGAGAGATAAAATATCATATAGTATCTCAATAGATACAGAAAAAGTATTTGACAAAATACAACATCTATTCATGAGAAAAACCCTCATCAAATTGGGTATAGAAGGAAAGGCCATATATGAAAAATCCACACCTAACATCATAGTCTACAGTAAAAAATTAAAAGCTTTTACTTTAAGACCAAAAAAGGGAAGACAATCCTTGACATTGATCTGGAAAATGGTTTTTTTTTTTTTTAAAGATTTTATTTATTTATTTGACAGAGAGAAATCACAAGTAGTTGGAGAGGCAGAGAGAGAGAGAGGGGGAAGCAGGCTCCCTGCTGAGCAGAGAGCCCGATGCGGGACTCGATCCCAGGACCCTGAGATCATGACCTGAGCCGAAGGCAGCGGCTTAACCCACTGAGCCACCCAGGCGCCCTGGAAAATGGTTTTTTGACTATGACATCAAAGCACAAAAAACAAAATCACAAATAAATAAGTGATACTACATCAAGCATAAAAACCTCTAGACAGCAAAAGACAAAAAAATGAAAAGGCAATCTACAGACTGGGAGAGACACTTGAAGCCATTTATCAAATAAGAGATTAATATCCAAAAATATATAAATACATCAAAAGTGATAGGATATTACTTCTGAGTTTGGATTACAAAGGTTAGGATCTCTCCCTTGCTCAATGTGGTCAAGTCAACAGCCATACTGTGAACTGCCTGGTGAATAGGGTCAAAATTGGCTTTCCATCACCAGCCAGTGAAGATTCTGGGCCCTTAGCTCAACATATGAGATTGTCCTGCCAACAGCTAGTAGGGGAGGTTGGAGGCAGATCCATCCTCAATCACACCTTGAGATGACTGTCATCTTGTGAGACCATGCCAGGATTACTCACCCACAGAAACTGAGAAAAAGAGTGTTTATTAAAGTAGCTATGTTTGGGAGAAATTTACAACACAATGATTAATAACTAATACAGCTAGTAAATGTGAATGATGTCATGTCATAAAACTCAATAAATCCAGTTCTAGATATATACTATAAAAATAGTATGGCTCCTATAAACTGGGAAATGGACTAAATAAATGGGTTATTCATAAAATGAATTTTTTTTAATTTATAAACACAGGTCAACCTACAATACAAAATTATGAATAAAGCTATTAAATTACAGTAATCACACTAACAGGTATTTTTATACTTGAACACTAAAGTAGCAAATAATTACATACTATATATAAATTATTCATATGCAATAAAAATATTATATCAATCCATGATATAAACACTAAGATCAGGTTAGTGCCCCAGTGAAGGATCATTGAGCAATCAAAGAAGTCACCATGTCATTTATAATGTCTGTTTTTCAAATAATAGGTCGGACGCAAATGTGGCAAAGTGCTATTAACTTTTCTTACATTTTATTAGGGTAATATAAAATATTCTTTATAATAAGCTCTACTTTTTCTTGTTTGAAATATTTCACAATTTTTAAAAATACTATTTAATAAGGAAAAATTAAAACTTTTAATGTGACACATCAATATGAACTTGATAAAAGCACCACTAATATAAAAAAAAATGGAGATAAAAACACCTGCATTTGGTTTAGACAAGAGAGGACCGAATTAGATACAGATCTTGCTTATTATAGTAATCTGATGACAACAGGATCAGCAACCATAATACATCAAATGATTTCCAAGACATTAAGCAAACAAATCATTTATATAGAGTAATGTAAACAAATCATTCATATTTCTATTGTACATAGTACATCTATAAACTATGCTTCAGAGACATCTAGTAAATAGTATAAGACAGAGTAAATCTATCATATTTTGTTATTGTTGGAAAAAAACATTTAAAATGACATACAATCCACTAAAAATAGAAAATACATTATTCAGCCATAGAAATCTGACATCTAGGAATATTAATATTACTATGTTAATTAGAGAGTAATATAATTATTCAAAATTTTAGTCACTTGGTATAGAGAGCAAGATGGAGTCACTCACGTCAAGCAGAGACTTGTATCAAGAAGGGACCTGTGTCAAGCAATGATGCAGGCAGCTAAGGGCATTGCAGCTAAGACTACATATCCCTGAGACCAGCACTGGCTGATGACACACTCAGACCTGAAAACCAGCAGAAACAGAGGAGGTCTGCAAGGTCCCAAGATTGATTAAATCCCTTTAGGAAAAGAGGATTTGGCAGGAAACTGTCAGACTCTTCAGACACTGACCCCCTCTCTAGGCCTGACCACTTTAAAAAGGCACCTGCCACTGAAGGCTCTGCCCGGTTGATCTCCTAACAGAACAGAGGTCCTTCACTACTTGAAAGATGATAAGCAGTAAGTGATGAGGCCTGACCCAGATTGGACAGAGGCTTTATTTCAACTATGTTTGGTTCATTAACTTCCTACCCCTTGTTCTATCTTCCTCGTTGTGTGACTTGTCCTGTGACTTGCTTTGTGTGATGTGTAAGAAGCCAAGTTAAACACATGCTGAAAAGTCATTGAGTTTGGTATCCTAAACCTGCTCTATTACTACGTTAACCTTGCTTTATGACTGATAAAGTTGACATTGTGGAAAGATAAAATTTGTATGTAAGCCTTCATAGCATGCTCATGACCCTAGACACGTAGTAAATTATATTAAAGATGGACAGTCCTAAAGTTTTTTGTGATTCAGTTTGTTGTGCCAAACAGATAAACTCTACAGGTTACACATTTTAAACCTAATCTCTTTCTTTTTGTAAATTTATGAATTATTAAATGATAACATACATAATACCAAAATTTCATTTCCTTTTATATATTTTGTCACTGTTTCCAAAAATTAATAATAATTAACATAATATCTACTTTTTGTATGCATTGTTTTCATCATAACTTGTCTAATAAACAGTTAATAAAAGCTGACTTTAATATATTATTTGTGGCTGCTTATAAATAAGACATTATTTGTGCATAGCAGAAGGGGATGAAGAGTGGTTAATAAGACCATAGTAATTCCTAAACCCTTCGGAGCTCACTAACTGGTATCTAAACATTTACTTTCATACAATTTAATAAACATTTGTAACTAGTAAAATGGAATTAACAGTGGAGAATATTATATGAATTTTTGTGAATCATTTTCATTTATTTTCACTTTAGTGTTCAAATATAATTTTGACAATATGTGTAGGAAGAAAAATATGCCTATATTATTGGAAAACGATATTGGGGGCCAGAATAGACAGGAAGATTTTGGAAGACTAAATTGGCACTATTTATAAACTTCATTTAGTCCGCACTAACGGCCCAACTCCCTCACCACTTTCTCTATCCATGCACTCTTCTATGCCCAGGTAGTTGTAACTCTGAGAACATGCAAAGTAGAGGAAATGATTAATCTATAAATATTAAAATATTTGGTCTTTTTCCCATTCATTAACTCCAATAGTCATCTTATTTAAATATGTAGAGTAGCACACTGAGGTAAGTCAAAATAATATAAATCATAAATTCCTACAGGGTAAATGATGATTTCCTAATTGTTTTGTTATTGTTGTTGTTCATATGGAAAAAATTGCTTTTACCTCTGTGATTTTAAGGTGCACTTTTTATTTTTATTTAGTTATTTATTTGAGAGAAAGAGAGAGATGCAGGGGCAGAGAGAGAGAATCTCAAGCAGATTCCCCACTGTCTGAGATCATGACCTGAGGCAAAATCAAGACTCAGACACTTAACTGACTGAGCCACGCAGGTGCCTCATAAGGTGGAATTTTTAAAAGAATAAATCTAAATTTACATATAAAACAACAACCCAAATATTGTACTGCTATTGCATATTATTGATATTGAAATGCAGTTTTTTATATTTTATCTTTTATGAAATTGGGGTTATTCCTTAAATTAATATGTAAATATAATTTTATAGTATGTGCTTTTATATTAATTATGCATTTTTAATGTCATACTTCATTTTTAATTTTTCGTACTCAAACTTGAATTTTTTTGTTCAAATTCAATTAGCCAACTAGTTGGCTAATTTTAATAGTTAAACTAGTACATCATTAATTCCAGATGTAGTGTTCAATAATTTGTCAGTTGCATATAACACCCAATGCTCACACATCACGTGTCCCCATTAATGCCCATCACCCACTTACCCTATCCCTCCCAACCACCTCCCCTCCAGCATCCTTCAGTTTGTTTCCTATAGTTAAGAGTCTCTCGTGTTTGTCTCCCTCTCTGATGACTTCCCATCCAGTTTTTCCTCCCTTCCCATTGGGTCCTTTGTGCTGTTTCCTATATCCACATACAGTGAAACCATATGATAATTGTCTTCTCTGACTTATTTTGCTCAGTATAATTATGTATTTTTATCTGGGATTTTAGAATCAAGCAAATGCAGTAAATTAAAATTAAGACTTTAGGTAAATATACTTATTTATTTCCTCATCCACTGAAGAGCAATGAGATTTAAGTAAATGAGAAGAATCTGAAGGAATGGTTAAATATAATAATTTACATTTAAACTTAAAAGAAAAGTTTAAAATCATGTACATTGCAAATATGTAAAAATAAATATTAAAATATTGAAATATTCAAACTTGCATCCTATGGATCCAATTGGAAAATGACTCTGTGTCTTGGAAAACATGCTTCCTTTATGAATATGGATAAAAGTACTTATAAAAGTAAAAAAAAAATACTTCAAGAACACTCCATTTTTATGCAGTTTTTCCCAAGTAAGGCCTTCTAGGGGTCTGTCTTGGGCCTGGCTGGGCCTTTTTCCTAATCTTTAGACTCATTATCTTCTCTCCTTTGCTGACAACTCCACTTGGCTACCTAACAGGCAGTACAGACTTTAGATTTATGTAAATCTGGTTATCTAGTCTAAAATATAAGACCCCACTCTCTACTTACTACTGTAACAGACCATCCCAAAACACATTTATTCGTTCTATAGGTTGGGAATTTGGATAGGGCAATACTAGATAAGAATTGGTCTTAACTATTGGCCATGGGGACTTGAAAGCCAGGGACTGAAATAACCTGTAAATATCCTTAATCACGTATCTGCCTCCCAGTTTGGACCTCAGATGGGATTTTCCATCATAGGACCTGCGAGTCATTTATCTGTATGCCTTGGACTTGCTAAGAGCATTTATGGACAGCAGGATAATCAGACTTCTTATATGAGGCACAGAGCTCCAAAAGCTAGTGTCCCAATACACAGAGTGAAGTCTGTATTGCGGACCTGGCTGTAAAACCACAATTGTCATTTCTACTGCATTATTTTAGTTAAACTAGTCTCAGACCCACCAGGATTCATGAAGATGTGGACCAGCACTGCCTTTTAAAGGCAAGGTGGTAATATCACATTGTAAAACAGCATGTAGGATGGGTGATGTAGTTGTGGCTATATTTGAGAAATATCACCTGTCACAGCCATATGGTCCTCTTGCTTAATTTTCTCCTCATCTCTTATCACTAACATTCTATGTATTTTACCTTTTTAATTATTTTTGTGTATCTTTCCATTAGAATATAAGTTTTAGGTGTTTTGTTTCATTGCTTTTCACAGTACATGACAAAAGTACCTGGAACAAGTAATCATTTAATAAATATTTGCTGCATGAATGGATAAATGGTGGTTATTTTAAATCAATTTTAAAAAGAGGAGAGAAAATGCAAAATAACTTACTATGATTAAAATACAGGCATAGAGATAGAGAATAAATTAATACATTTTTAAGGTACTCATTTTCCTATGTTTAGTATATATTTCCAAGTTTGATGATTTCCTTATACCATCATGAAATTCCCTTGCCTCTTTTATTTCCAACATTTTTATACTGTGCCTTTTTCTAAGCCAGAAGATGACAATGTTAGCATATACTGTGACTTATAATGTTTACTTCTTCTATAAATCAATGAAATTATGAATTTAAACTCTGAGATAAATTCAGCTCTTCATTTGCTATGAGAAGCTACATTGTTCCAAGAAAATTTCTAGGCTGTTCAGATATATCTTTTATAGACATATTAGAAGCATAAATGAGCCTAATGAGCTTGCAAATTTTATGTAATGTTGAAGAAAAGAATTAGTGCTTTGTGAAGTATATATATGATGAAGTTAATTGCATTGACAGTCATGTTGCTTAATATATATGATGGAGTTATTGAGAATGACAAGAATTTATCAAATTTTAGAGTGAAAAAAACTATAGAAAGAGGAAAGGTGATGTATATAATAAATTTAAATAGTCATTGGTTTCGAACTGGTAGTGACCATTCAAATAAGGGGAGGAAAATTACCGTTCATTCAACAATGTAAAAGAAAGGGTTGGTAGAATAGAGATTTTCGTTTGGGGTGGTTATAAAACAGAAGCAGTAAATGTGGGTGGCTGAAGTAGGATAAAAATGCCAATTCATAAAGTAGAATACATATAAAATGAGGACTATATATGTTAGTATTTAAGAATTATTTTCATACATTCCAAAAGTAAAATGTATTTTTATAGATTAATTCAGTCATCATATGCATGAACATTGATACAGTGCTCTCACAAATATGAGATTTGTGTCTATGAATCATTTTCTTTCACTTCAACTAGGTGCTTAAGTAAATTCAATTCTAGGACAAAGAGACAGTAAGTATACTTTCCTGGTCCAAGCCATTTTGTCCATTTTGCCTTCAGCAGAAATAAAGTATGAATTGTATTCTTATTCTCAATTGGTCACTCTGCCCATTTTTCACTGGCTCAGAATACAGACAGAGAAGAAATAATATAAACACCCACATTCTGTCTCTTCCTTTCTCCTTCTTTCTTCCCTTCTTTTTCTCCTCTCCTTCTCTCTCAATTACAAAACACATATAATTTAATAATATACAAATTTTGAAGTGACCCCTTAAATTATAGTTCTTCACAGATTTTTTTTCCTTGACACCCAAACAAGATCAAGATCAAAACCATCCTGTGTTTCTCACAGCACTTTTATTTCTCTCTCTCTCTCTCTTTTTTTTTTTTTTCTTTTGGACCTACTACAATTTTAAGTAAGTAAACATTGTGGGGATTATTTATTTTATGTTCCTACATGAGATTAGAATGGGTCAATTTTATCACTGCTGTAATTCTCACTTCATAGCAGTCTCTAGCAAAAACTAGCACTCAATAAATACATTCTGAATGAATAAAGTTACTTACACTCACTGAGCATCACCCTCCTCGATTTTAAACTGGAAATGATAATACCGATGCAATGTACAAAACATCAAATACCTCAAACCTTTTCTATCCTACTCACTTTTATCAGTATTGTTAATTTTTAGCTCTTCAGACCTGATTTTCTTTCTCCCTACAAACTACAAAAATTCCACTGCTTTACTTAGATTTGAAGTTGCAAATCCCTGTAACAGTTGTCAAGTAAGTTTCAGGAAGATTAAAAATGTTCTCTTTTCCCTATAGCTGAATAAAAGCAAATAATAATTTATATTATAGAAGCTACAGTAATATGGCTTTGGAATATAAGTTTAATCTTCTAATAGAAATAAAAATTTGATTGGCTATTTAATGATTGTGACCCTTTTAATAATATTTAATTTTCCAGATTATGATTGTTATAAATGCTTGTAAGTTTCATTGGTTAGGCCATAAGTTCATTGCTGTTATCATTTTTCCTCTTCTCTAATATGCATCACACTTGGGATATAAGCAACACCAAGAATAACACTAACATATCTACTAGACATATTTGATTTCTTATTTTAAAATGGTTTGAGTTTTGATGTCGCATTTAAATCAACATTATCTTCTAGCTTTGGTGTGAGGACTGGATATAAATCACCAAGCAACCAGCAGAGTGACAAACTATGAATTAAATGCTCAATTAAATCTGGTGATGCTACATAATGAAAAGTGCTTGATTAGATGGACGGGCCATTAGCATTTGGGGCAATTGTTAATTTTGAATTTTCTTGTTCGTATATAGATAGAAAAACACACAGTGTCACTGTGAAATGACAAACCTAACATGAGCTTTTACCATGAATAATTTCCCTCTAGATTAGAGAGAAGATTAATGTTGAATTTTCAAATAATTACTTTAAACTAATTAAAAATAGAAAGGAAAGGCAATAAAAGGAAGTTTTCAAGATACGAAAAAAATAACTTATCATTGGATAAATTTTCAGAGTAAACAATTTCCTTGAATACAAATTGGACCCCATATTCCCAGTTTGTTTCCAGTACAAAGTCAAAGTGTCATTTTATATTAGGTGAATAATAAGACTCCACAGCTCATTAAAGCATAAATTCATTTCTTTGCTTCTCTTGTGGTGGAATGTGTTTGCATTTTTGCCCAGAGGACAGATACTAACATGAACATTTATCTGTAATTAAAGATTCACAGACCATTAACAGTATAGCAATTTCCCTGCAAGTTAAGGAAGGGAAATAAGATGTTTTAAAAGTTATTTTCTATCTCTTGTGAAAGTTATCCTCTCTTTCTTTTGTTCATGCTTTCTATGGTGGAAAAACCCATTCTTAGAGTGGCTTTCTCTCAAACTAAAGTAAAAGAAATGTCAGATAATCTACCACCTTCTATTCTCTCAATAATTGTTGAAATGTTTCCTGTGATTCTGTCCTCTGTGAGGACCATCTAAATTGATTAGGGAAATGATTGCTAACTCTAAATTTCTCTATCTGTATTCTAAAAGATATGTGCTGGAACAGATGAAGGTGAAGATAAGGAAACCAAATCAACAGCTAATCTCAAATTGGGTGTGGGGAACACATTACTGAAGCTAAACTGAGTATCTAGAAAATATTTTCTAAGGAATTAAATATTATAATGTGCTCAGGTAACACCTTACTAGTGATTTTAAAATGCCAGCAAGTGGTAGCCAAAAGAAAAAAAAAATGTTTTACATCAATTATCTGGGTAAAATTATCTGTTCTACATTCAATCATTTAATAAAAGTATATTAACATCACCTGTTCTATATTCTAGGTGGAATCATCTGTTCTATAGACATTTGTTTAAGAAATATGTATTAAACATTTTTGTTAAATTATAAGCATTACAAAAATAGTATGGAGGATAGGAGTAGAGATTGTGAAGATAAATTATATGGGTCAAGTTCTTTTTCTGTCATTTCCTAGCTATGTGACCGTGACCAAGCTGTTATTTAAGCTCTCTCTTCCATGATTCTACTTAAAGATGGTTTGTGACAACTACTGCCAGGACTCATCATTACCTATGTTTCCTTTTGTTTTTAGGTACAAAGTCCAAATATATTCCCCATTTCCTATACATTCATGTCAGTTCAGGCGATGCTCTTTTTCTAGCCAGTGAAATGAAACCAGTGATGCAGCACTTCCCAGCCTGGCCCATAAAATTGACCCATGATAATTCTGTTCTTCTTCCCCATCAAAATGTAAAAAGGAAGGAACTCTGATGATGCTCAAGGCCAAGGCTACAAGATGGAAGATGGCAATGTCCCTGATATACTGCCTGGAGAAGATGCTTCCCTGCCCCACATGCAACTTATTTTGATATGAAAGAGAACTATAGTTTCATCATGTAAATCCATGGGGATTTGAGACTTTGGGCTGTTCATGGCAGAATTAAATTCAAGATGAGGCTTTTAATAGTATTTATCTCATTAAGTTAAGTGAAAATTCATGAGTCAATATGTGTAAAACACTAGTAATAGAGCCTGAATCAGTTAAGCCCATAGAAATATTTGTTCTTTTATTGATTAGGGTAATTGTGGTAGTGTGGTAGAATACACATCTATTTTTCTGTTTTATACCTTCTTTTAGCTTTAGATTGGGGCTCTATGATTAGATTTGGGCCAAAGGAATATGGAAAGAAGCTATGTGAGACATTATTGCGCCAGATTTTAAATGTGTCCTGTGTGTGCACCTCTAGATCACATTTTCTTGTCAGAGAACTGTGAAGGTATATGATGAAGATAGTGTTTTCAACAATATAGAGTCCAGAGCCGTGAGTTACCTTCTGGGCTGGCACAGGACTTTGAAAAACTAACCTTTATACTGATTAGCACTGACGTTTTGGTGCTCACTTGTAACACAACAAAACCGGTCCATCCCTAACAATAAGGTTGATAACAAAGTCTATCATGGATATAAAACACAACAAGGGACTTCTTGTGTTCTTAGAAAATTCATGATCTACTTAAGGAAATGAAATATGTATATTTTAACTGTATGAAAGGTAAAATATATGCATGATCATTACATTCCTATTTTTAAGAATAATGAAATTTTGCAAATTTTCATATCAGTTAGGAGAGTGATAACAAAGGACACAAGGATTTATAGTTGATGATTTTAAGGACATGTACTTAGTAAAGTTCTACAACTACTAAATAGATGTTTTTATTTTATTATTATTTTATATTTTATTTTATTATTTTTATTTTATTATTAAAATAAATTAGATTTCTCCAGCAAAAAAAGTAGTTACTGTCTATCAAAGTATACAGTGTACATAAAAATTATGTTTCCTAATAGAACACAGAAAATTACCTTTCTGAAAATAAGTAAATTTTGAATTTTCTTCTATCAGCTTTAATCAAGTGGCCTTTGAAGATATAAGTCTGCTGAGCTCCTATTAAGTCCATTAAGATTCTGCACCTTGATGGCTTTGAGGCTGCAAATTCCTACTAGCTTTTTCATAATTTACAATAGATGATTAGGTTTTTATTTACTTTTGTTTTTTGTTAAGTGTGCTCTATAAATTTGTTCTTCAAATAGACATCCTAGAGATGAAAAATTTTAAAGCCTATAAATAGAAGTTATAAATAATATTTCCACAAAAAATAAATATTTCTTCTCTCATGTGTGATTTCCTTAGCCATTTAAAAATAATAGTTTCAGGTTTTCTTCTCCTCTAGAATATTACAGTTAGGAATTACAGATTGTCTCACCTGGGTTGGAAATGGTATTCTCCTAATTAATTTTTAACAGTGGAAAAATAGCTTTAGAAGTATGAGTGATTGCTATTTTCACAGCAGTATCAAGGAACACATGACTCTCGAAAGAGGAAATAACAATAAATGTGTTTGTGGTTCTGTCAGTCTCTTCTGTCACCTGTCAAATTGTGGACACCATTTCTATTATTATACATCACATAACACTTAACAATTAATCTAGAATATAGAATTTTTCTCTGAAAAATGAAGCTTCAAGAAATGAACCCTGAGACTCTGAGATATAAAGATCTTACCTAATTTAACATTTTTAATGAGATGGTCAGCATTGAAAGAACCTATCCTCAGTCTTCAACTACTGAAATAGTTGAAATATATTGAAATACTGAAATATATTATTTTTGAAATATATTATTTTTGTTGTATATCACAATCGTTCCCAAAATACCATTATAAAAGTATTTTATATACCTTTATAAAAGTATATTATATGTAAACATAAATATACTATATATTCAGAATATGTTTTTCTTCTCATGTCTATCTAACCACACGGAGTTACTTAGATTATCAGATATAAAATCAGGGTATATCTATCCTTTGTTTTCCTTCTCAATTGTTTGATATTCTTAAATTCCCAATTATTAACATTATTACTAGAATGCTTTATTGTAGTTATGTTAGAAATAGGTCATTATTGTTGAATAATAAATTCAATTGTACTAAAATAAACATTTTATTGATACCATATTAATGTACAAAACTTCTCTTTAATCTTACTTTTGTATTCGTTAAGGAAACTAAGGTATTCATGTTAATTAAAAATTAAAATGCATCATCATTCTCTGAATTCTTAGATATCCCTAATGTCAAACTGTGTCAGTTATGGTGATATCATTCCATTTGCTAGTAAAGGTGTGAATTTGAAAGATTTTGAAAGATTTTACTTTTTCCCCTTTCTTAAAGTAAAAGAAATGGCTAGCTTTTAAGTTTATATTACATAAAATTCTGTTTATCACACATCTTCTATTCCAAATATTTCATAATCAATGTTTTATTGTTTATTATAATTCTATATGTTTAATAATTATATTTCTATAAATATAGAGATACTTATATACAAAAATAAATATTTCCATTGTCTTTCCCTCTATCCTATTTTTTTCCTCTGTGTTTTCTTTTTTTTCCTTAATTTTACTAGGGATTTACATTATTTGAATTAGTGAACAATGAAGTGTTTACTGGCTGCCAAGTAGCAAGTTTTAAAATTCCTTCCAATGATTTAATATTTTCTCTAAAACAGTATAGAGAATCAAGAAGACTTTTTGGAAGCTCCACCAGAAGTCACCAGAAACTTTTGGAATGAAAGATAGTTCCTAACAAAAAGGAAAAGGCACAAAATTGGTAGGAACACAAATGAAATAATAAAGAAAGGGAACACTAGGCAAACAATCAAATGGAGACATTCAGACTTAGCCAACACTAGCCTGAGAAACCTCGTAACTGTCACACTCATTTGTTCGAGGAGGCTGATCTTGAATCAGAAACCTATTGAGACTTGTCATTTTCTTAGTGAAAAGCAATAATCTTAAAAAAACCGGTTGGTGGGGGGAGGGGACTTGGGAGAAGGGGGTGGGATTTTGGACATTGGGGAGGGTATGTGCTTTGGTGAGTGCTGTGAAGTGTGTAAACCTGGTGATTCACACACCTGTACCCTTGGAGATAAAAATATATGTTTATAAAAAATAAAAAATTAATTAAAAAAAAACCGAACAAATAAAAACTTAAAAACTTGAAATATAGGTACTAAAAGAAATACTCCAAGTCCTTTTTTATAAATTAAGGCATTAAATATATTTTTTCTAGCTTGCTTCAGAAAACAAAAGGGGAATCCTAAATAATTGGAAGTACAACAGCCATGTAATCAGGAAGACAGGCAATTCACCACATACTGTTACTTGTCAGCTTTCTATAAATCTTGTCTAATTTATCCAGTGTTAAAGTAATAAAAAATAAAGTACTTGTTTGATTACTGAATTATTAAAACTGCATAGCAGACATGCCCTTTGCTTTCATCTCAAAATGTTAAATTCCACTCATAGACACTTTAACTTTTTTTAAACTAACATTCATATTTTTCATGCTAGGGGTAGACTAATTTATTATAAAGTTTAATGTTTATCTTGTAATTTTCTAATGATTTTCTTCTATTCATTCATTCATTCATTCATACTTTATATATCAAGTACTTTTGAATCATTCTTCTGTTTAGAAAAGAACAGAAGAAAAAAGAGCATTAATAAGTCCTAATGAGTATTACAAACTAATATAAAAATATGCTTCAATAAGTATCTAAAAGATAAATCAAAATAACCAGAAAGCAGAATAAAATATGAAACTATGGAGACTTTTAGTCCAAATAAAAAACATTACAGAAAGTCATCTTTTTTTTTTTTTAGTTGCTTCTTTTCTTTTTCTCTTTTTTCTTTCTTTTTTAAATTCAACTGAGACAGGAATGTAAGATGTGCAGATATACATATTCCAGATTACATGGCCTCTGTATCTCCAATTGCATTATATATATATATATATATATATATAT
>NC_081568.1:19814934-19887378 GCF_022355385.1 Mustela nigripes
ATATATGGTATCATACATCATCATATTGTGTGTGTGTGTGTGTGTGTGTGTGTGTGTGTGGAAGGTTTATAGACACAAAGGGGCAGAGTTAGCACTTTTAAAAGTTTAATAGAAAGTAATTCTTTCAGACAATTGGCCAAGTATTAACGCCCAATCACATGCATATACTCTTATTACTGCAAAGTACCTCTCAATTCTTTTGAATGATTCAGTTTCTTTAATAATATATGTATTTTGATTAACTGTTTATGTTTTGATTAACACAACTGGTTTGTATTATATTTGAAGTCACATCAGTTCTTGTACATTCTATAGAGTAAAATTCAGATTCATGTGATACCTTGAGACCTCTGCCACAAACATTTAGTCCCTCAACAACATAGCTCTTTTCAACTCACATATCATTCGATTTATATTTATTTATGTGAAATATACGACTGGCTCTCCAAAAATCCCCAAATCTCAAACATAGATAAAATGAGCATGAAACATGAAAAATAAATCACCTACAATGTATTTTATGTTTTCCTGTTCTGTGATTGACTAAAAACGTTGCCCCATGAGAGAATACAATGAATAACTTACCGTTTTCTGTTTTCTTTCCTGCCATCTGTTTGTTTATTTTTTTAGGTGATAATGAGAATGAGGAACAAGGAGATTTGCAGCAATGAATTTCAAATATTTCTAATCTGTGGATCATTTCACTAGAGGGTCCTGATGATGCCTCGATGTTCTTCTACAGTAAATGTGTGATAAATAATAATGTGATTTTTTTCCTCCTAAAAAATATACACATTAATTTGAATTCCTTGAAAGTAGTATTACTTTTGCCTAAATTTATCCAATATGTTACATAACCCTGAAGCACAGTAGACATTTTATAAATATTGTGTGTGTTTTTAGTCCATATGTAAGAATTTGGAATTCATGAATGATGGCCAGCATGCAATGTTAATTTTTGAAGGACTTTCAAGTGTTTTATCCACATATCTCATAATCAAGAGACAAAGTATATTTATCTCCTTTGTTTATTAATCTGTAGATTTGGGAGATACTAATGCCGATAGTACAGTGATGTTGAAAGAGGAGTTATATACAAGCCATGCATGAGTCATTATAAATGCTGTATAAATGTAAGTTACTACATAATTTGTTTTGTGTTAAGTCTAAGATTATTTGTCTGGTATCCTGAGCACCTGTTCACACACAAATAAAAAAAAATAGAATTTATTCTCTTTAAATGCATGTTTCTTTCCATTTTTCTTGATGATAATCCAATTTCATCTACAAGCAAGCTGAACAGAATAAGGAAAAACTAAAAATACTTAACTGCCTTCCTTCTCTACCATAGTTTATTCTTAGATCTTTAATGGAATATTTAATGTTACCATGGAAAAAGATGATGCCCTTGACTCCTACCACTGAAATCTACACCCAAATAAAATTTGTTGAAAGAGAATTGTAGAAATATATTTTATAGTAAGTTCATAAATAAATCTGAAATTGCTCTCATCAAAGTTCTCTCTTTAAATTTAATGTGCTGGGAGGAAGAAATTTTATATCATCAAGGGTTTTTGTATTGCTAATACACTCACACCTATTCTTTTTAATATTAACTCAAGTGGATTTCATGGTAAAATGTCCACTGCCTGTAATCAATGTCAGGGAAAAAAAGAAATGCCCAACACAAACTTTTACACGGCTCTTTGGCTGTTTTTTCAGCCCACTTCTAAAGTTGTGTATTTTCATTTAGGGTCAATGAGATAGGTAATACTTTTAAGAACTTTCAAAAATTTGATTATTTATTCCAGAATCCAAAAAAAAAAGTTTTTTGTTATAATTATTTAAATTTTTATAAACATATATTTTTATCCCCAGGGGTACAGGTCTGTGAATCACCAGGTTTACACACTTCACAGCACTCACCAAAGCACATGCCCTCCCCAATGTCCATAATCCCACCCCCTTCTCCCCAACCCCCTCCCCCCAGCAACCCTCAGTTTGTTTTGTGAGATTAAGAGTCACTTATGGTTTGTCTCCCTCCCAATCCCATCTTGTTTCATTTATTCTTCTCCTACCCACTTAAGCCCCCATGTTGCATAGATGAGTATGATAAAAATGACCTCTCACGTGATTTCCTAATAATATTATGTTTCTCAATTACTCCAGAATATGACTATATAATGCTATCTTGTTACAAAAACTAAGATATAATGATAAAAATATTGCTTCACATGTTCTCTTTTGTAATATTGAATACTATAATAGCCACATTTTTATTAAAAATAATATAACATGAGTTTCCTAAATATGCATTCAGAACCCTTAATATCTAATATCTTCTTTGTGTATAAAAATCACTTGTTGCCCATGTTCTTAATACTCTAATGAAGATGGTCTCTCAATACATGAATGAGTGTCCAAGCAATCAGTTGCAGTGTAAGTACTGAACTGAATATCCATTAATAAAACAAAAATAGAACCAAAACCTTCCCACATATACATACTCTAAAATCAATCATATAATAAATATTTTCTATAAGTGAGTTTAACTAAAATTTAAAGACAGATAATCTCTTCCTCCTAGAATTTTCTCCAATAATATGTGCATGTCTGCTCAATGTAATACTGGATAGTGTCAAAGAAAAAATGCACTGGACAGAGCTAAACAGGCAAGGTTGATTTCATTCAAGACCATCAGAAAGTTTTTGAGTGTTGTTAGCTAATGGAAAAATACTATAGGATGCAATGGGTTGGAGGGTGTGGGTTGGTGAAGTTGATTAAACCATCTGTGCTTGATAATTTTAGACTCTTGACCTCTCATAGAGATTAGGACATAGGAATTCTATTTCCCTTGGTGACTGTGTTTCAAAGGGATTCAGATCCTTGAGAAAAACGTTCCTGAGTTGAAAAACTGGCAAGAGGCTTTTATAAATATTTACATCTCTAAAGGATGGAAAAATTTGCAAAAAACATTTTCTAAAGCTCTGAGAACAAGGTGGTTAGAAATCTATAGACCGGAAGAAACCTATCTAAAGTTTTGGCAAACTGAAGGAAACTTTTAGGCCATCTTAGTTAATATTTTAACTACTGCCATGGAACAAGACAAAGGTATGAGCTAAAAGAATAAAAAAAGGATGTAGATTACTATAATAATGTATATAGATATATACAATTTATTAAAAGAATTCAGTAATTTCCTCCTATAGAAGTGAAAGACAACTAGAAAATATAATAGAAAATGAGATAGCAATCAAATGAAGAACATAGATTGGAAAATAAATCTATATTAAAGCATAGATCCTTTATAGAAAAAATATAAAATTCTATTAAAACACCTGCAAGAATATTTGATAAATGGTATACCTTATTTGTATATTGAGTCAATTTTCTACAAGTGAATAGAGACCACCAATCAGTAACTAAACCAATTTTAGAAAACTTTGTTGTTTTTAAAACTCATCATGATCCAAAAATAAAGTAAGAAATTCAAATATATTATTTTTTCTAAAATTAAAAAATGGTAACAGATGCTAACTAGACCTAATGTAGTGATTAATCACAATACATACAAATATGAAATCATTATATTGTACACCCAAAGCTAACATAATACATCTATCAGTTATATCTCAGTTAAAATAAAATAAACTTAAAAATAATAAAATAAAAAATATTATTTTTTGCATTCAAATATTTGATTAAAAGGAAATTTATGGTTATCTATAATATGTGATAGGAGATTCATTTCTCTATTTTCTTCATAGAAGATCATTTTCAATTTACTGAACCATCTTTTCTCCTATTCATCTGTACTGCCAAAACTGATTTCCTTATTATATGAACGAATTTTTATATTCTCTTTCATTGCTCTATTTATCACTAAGACAAGATCAAAGTTACTTATGTTCCACAACTTTAAAATAAGTTCTAAAATCTAGTAGGACACCCTTTGCCACAACTAGCGCTTCCCCCTTTCCAGACCTTTTTTACTTTGACTCAATATTTCTATGTGATATGAGAAGTATTGTTGATCAGTGTAAAAACTTTACACTACCCTGTTTTACTTTCCTACGTGGGTGCAAAACACATTGTTTTACTTTTCTAAATTCACTTGAAACACATTTCATAGTATATCATACATATCATAAATAATAAACTAGATATGCTATATCATATATTAAATTTGCATTGTATCCCTCCTTTACTAAGATATATGCTATTTCAAGGCACCAGTTTGTCAATTTGGATCACTGTTGTATATCCAGCACGTATATGATTCCCTACCTTGCAGCGATTCTAAGTAAATACATATTATGTGAATGAAAGAATGAATGACATCTACTTGTATCTGTTCATCCCCACAATGTACTTGTGTCAGGGATGCAGACTCAAACCAAATCTCACATAGTATTCTCCCAATTACTGTTCTTGATCCAGGTACTGCTCATGACCTAACTCAGCCTATTCAATCTGAAGGAAAGACTTGGTTCCTTTAACAGGAAAGTGATTTCCTCAGTCTTTCACAGATGGAAAGGATAAAGTGTGACCTCAGTCTCTTAGATGCTGCTGATAGATACTTCCTGACAATCGGGAATACTGAAAATGAAATGATTATCCAAAAGGAAGCAGGCCAGAGTTATAAGAAATGATAACAAAGAAATTGGTCCTGAACTGAGGATGTGTGATGCTTGGTGATTGTCTTACATTTGGACACGTTGTGTTTTTTGTTTTTTGGGTTTTTTTTTTTAGATTATACATATTATTTTTTAATTGAGTAAGCAGTTAGATTTGAGTTTAATACTTACTGTAGTTGAAAACCCCTTACCAGATTGGGATCCAGTAGTTTCCTTCAGAAGAATTTGCCACCTGTGTTAAGAATGGCGGTTTTCTCTAAGCATGCCAAGTTAGCAAACACCAGGCAAAAGATGGTACAAATTCTTTCAAATACTGGTGATTTTCCCACATGAAACAAGAGAAATGGAGACAAGTTCATCATCATCAACACAATGGCAATCTGTCATTTCGATTGAACAAGAGCATAGTTTTGTAATTAAGGTTACAGGCTTCAGATTCAGACAAAATTTCCAAGTGAACGTTTCATCTGTACTAATTATTGAACACTCTGCTTTGGAGCAAATTTCTCAAGATTCAGTTTCTTTGGAAATGTTTTGAAATCTAAAAACTCGTTAATTATTAATGATAGTATAATAAATGCTGGAAGAAAAATATTACAGACTATTATTAGGTGTTGGGAAGGTATTTATGTGTCTAAAGCAAACTTCAAAGTCCATAACAATGGTCAAATAGTGACTCTGGTTTGATAAAGGAATAAAATTAACAGGAAAAATCATATGATTAAAAAAACAATATTTTGTTGCTTTTATTGTGTTATTATTATCTTTTTATCTAAAGAATTTAAGGTCTCAATGTAACTGTTTAATTACTGGTAGTTTTTTAAAATAATTGATTTCAACATTGAGTTTGGTTCACATTTTTTAAAAAATACTATATGATTCCTTTATGAGATTCTTCATTCCATGTTTCACATCTAGAGATATGGCAAGTAGGCCTTGGAGAAATGGGTAGTAAGAAGTAGAGAAGTCATGAAACTAGATTTCTTTTCTGTTAAAAACATTAACTTTCTACCACAAAAACCTGTTCATTAAAATTAATTTCTGTTTCATTCTTAAGGAAAAAGTAAGTCACCATAAGAGGTGACACCACCACTGAGACTAAAAATGGAGGAGGGAGGTGAGAACAAAAGATTATTATGTTCCAGAAGGTAGATAATCATGACTTGAATCCCTATGGAAATACTGAGAAATGTTCTGATTCTAGATGTCAGTTAAAAGCAGAATTGACTACATTTGTCTACGGATTGGCTGTTAAGGTAGTGACAGAAAAAAATCAAGTTGACTCCAAAATTTTTGGGCTGAGAACCTAAAAAGAGGAACTGAAGTTTACTGATACAAGAAATAGAGTATGAGTAGCAAGTGTATGGGAAAAGGTGTTAGAGTGTAGGTTTTGGAAATTGCTTTTCATGTCCAAGGGTAGGTTTTCATTTAGGAAGGAATTAAAATAAGAACACAGAATTACAGGAACAGTGTAAAGTAATTAAAAAGCTGGGAACCTTTAGAACAGGTATAGTATTTAAAACCATACAACCACAAACAAACAAACAAAAAAATAGAAAAGTGGAAGAAAATTGGCTGGGAAGCTCAAGGATATTAGAAGTAACTGCAATGCAGTGATTTTTGTCTCTATCCAAAATCAGCTACTGTTTCATGCCTAGGGAGCAGAAATGGATAACTCTGTTTTAGGTTTCCCCAGGGATCTGAATTGTTCATTTCATGAAATGGAAAGGAAAGCAGAGAAGACATGAACAGACACTTCTCCAAAGAAGACATACAAATGGCTAACAGACACGTGAAAAGATATTCATCATCATTAGCCATCAGGGAGACTGAGATCAAAACCACATTGAGATACCACCTTACACCACTTGGAATGGCCAAAATTAACAAAACAGTAAACAACAAGTGTTGGAGAGGATGTGGAGAAAGGGCAACCCTCTTACACTGTTGGTTGGAATGCAAGTTGGTGTAGCCACTTTGGAAAACAGTGTGGAGGTTCCTTAGGAAATTAAAAATAGAGCTTCCCTGTGATCCTGCAATTGCACCATTGGATATTTACCCCAAAGATACAGATGTAGTGAAAAGAAGGGCCATATGTACACCAATGTTCATAGCAGCATTGGCCACAGTGACCTAACTGTGCAAAGAATCAGGATGCCCTTCAACAGACGAATGGATCAAGAAGGTATAGTCCATATATACACCAAAATATTATGCCTCCATCAGAAAGGATGAAAACCCAACTTTTGTATCAACGTGGATGGGACTAGAGGAGATTATGCTGAGTGAAATAAGTCAAGCAGAGACAGTCAATTACCATATGGTTTCACTTACTTGTGGAGCATAAGGAGTAACATGGAGGAAATTGGGAAAAGAAGAGGAGAAGGGAGTTGGGGGAAATTGGAGGGGAAGATGAACCATGAGAGGCCTTGGACTCTGAGAAACAAACTGAGGGTTTTGGAGGGGAGGGGGTTGGGGGGTTGAGTGAGCCTGGTGGTGAGTATTAAGAAGGGCATGTATTGCTTGGAGCACTGGGTGTAATGCATAAACAATGAATCTTGGAAAACTGAAAAAAATAAAGTTAAAAAAAAAAAGGAAAGAAGAGAGATGTGGGGAAGAAAAGCAAAAAGTTGCATCTTTAATACTGGTATAAGATAATGTTATTTTAATGCCCCATAAAAAAGGAAATGCAGACATAATTAGTGAATATTTTTATAGGTTATATACCTATCAGTTTACTTGAGTTAGATGATTGTATTGAACATTCATGATGTACTACCCACTAACACTTTACCTAAAGCTGTACCACCTGCAAGCTGAAGGTACTGGCTTTAAGTTTATAAACTTATACAGGGAATTATCTTTGACTGGGAGAAGCCATCTGGAAAGATACCTGCCCCAAATCTGAGAGTCAGTCATATGCTAACAGACATGGGTACAAAGGCCTAGAATTTTTGTCACAAGACATCACAACCATGCAGTGTAACTTAACAATTCAGACTGCCCTGTGGATCAAATCAAGTCAAAATTTTACCTAACAACCAGTTCTAGCTTGAATCTTTTCTCTTTCTTGTTCTCTTTATCTCAGTTCCTATCAATTTCTTTAGAAAAAGTCTTCCTTAAAAAATCATGCATACCAGACTTTTTTTTAATCTCATGCCCTGTTTCTAGGTAGGACTATCTAAGATAGAATCAGGATACCTTTTGAAGGTAAAGCTCACAGGATTAGATGATCATTTAGTTCTGAGGAATGAGTATGGAAGATAAGATTAAGGTTGACTTTGATTTGGTCTTAGGTAGGAAACTATAACGGTGGGTTCGGGATAATGGTGGGTTTATGGATCTAGCTCATTCACCAGTTGGATGAAACTGAAGACACCTTCACTATGGCAAGTTGATTGTTGATATTCCATGGTATGTTGTAGCTGTACAAAAGTTAGGATTTCACTCTGTATTAAGATAAAATACACATAGAAATAAATGCACTGACTTGTACAATATTATTGGAGTTTGAGATAGATGGGGAATAATAATTATCAGGACCATGGAATCAAATGACTATTGCTAAGAACTAATATTTTGGAAGGAAAAAAATGGTAAGCTCAAAAAAATCCATCATGTATGCAAAGTAAAATATGGCATCTGGAACTCCTTCTGGTCAAAAAAAATCCTTACTTATTATGTCACAACACTATTCATACTAAGCATTAGACTCAGGACCTAATTATGAGTAGCAGAAAATCAATAAATATTGAATTGTTTGCCTTGTAATTCTACTGTGCCAAAGTCTGGGCCTTGACAGAGAAGTAACACCATGAAGAATATTAAAGCAAATGATTGAAAAAAAAAAAAAGAAGACTCAGAATCCTCTAAACCTGTGAATTTGTAGGAGTAGCTCATTCTTTAAGTGAGACTGTCCCTCATTTTTCTTGCTTGAAGACTATGCAGAAATCTCAAATGAGGCAGTGCGAGAACTAAACCATTGAGAAGGTGAGTAGTGGATGATTTCTGTAGACCAGGCTTACAGAAGGAGATGTTCTAGAACTAAAATCCCAAATGGCAAATGAGATTATAGGAAGATGAAATTATGGGAGGCCAATGGCAGAACTTAACCATCATCAATAAGACTGATGTAATAAGCAAAATCAACAGCCAGTTAAAATGGCTGCCAAAGAGTAGACTTCTCCTTAAGTATCTGTGGAAGTGTCTAACAGAAAATAGACTTCTAAGAGACAGAATAGATGGAAAATTATAGGGAATATATATATAAGGATATTTATAGGGAATATATATATGGATATATATATGGATGGAAAATTATAGGGAATACATAAATATGTATAGTGTGTGTGTGTGTGTGTGTGTATTTACACATGAATGAGCAATTGAAGTTGAAGTTGAATTTGAAGGCAATCACTCCAACAGAAAGTCATAATTCAGACTCAGTACCTACTAACTGAAGCAAGGGATGGGTCCTCATGAAGAAGGACTGTGCAACCTCTTTTAAGTGGATTCAGTAGTATTTACTCTGCCCCTCTCCAAAGGGACATACAACCACTTACACAAGTAACCATTCCCCAGTAAAAAGAAAATAACCAATATTTATAGCAGTGTTAGATTCAGGGTCTATGAAAACATTGATACTCAAGGACCAAAAGCATTGGTTAAGGTAGAGTATATAGTGATGAGTTGTAAAATGGTATGCTGACCCCACAGTAAATCAACTGATTTCATTGTCCAAACTGGTGATCATTTACCTATTTCCTCAAAACACAACTGAATTTAACATATTTAGAAGCTGGATTTTTGAACTATGGAAAAAGAGTTATTATAGTAAGAAAGACTAAATGGGAATTCTGAAAACCTGTGACTTCCCCCCAATCAAGATAGTCAATTGAAAATGATATGAGCTCAGGGAGAAATGGCAGAGATTAGTGCATCTCTTAAAAATTTAAGGTAATATTCCTCATTATTCCCTCATTTTATTTTCAACATAAAATCTATGGGAAAATTGGATGAATCAGGACAGATGAAAGTAGACTAACCAAAATGTAACTAAGTTTGAGTCAGAATTGTAATAGTTTTCCTAAATTTGGAACATTTAATAGAGTAGAGTAACATAATCTCCATAAGGTTATATAGATTTGGCTTGGGAAGTGTGCTTAATTTCTTTCTATGCCCATCACTAAAGAAGATAAGAAGCAGTTTTCATTCACACAACAAGGACTACCAGTGTGCACTCATGGTCTTGCTACAAATATGTTTAATTCTGTACTTTAATATCATTAAGTCCAAAAATTTTTTTTTTAAATGCCCGGGATGCCTGGGTGGCTCAGTGGGTTAAGCGTCTGCCTTCAGCTCAGGTCATGATCCCAGGGTCCAGGGATCAGACCCCTCATCAGGCGCCCTCCTCAGCAGGGAGCCTGCTTCTCCCTCTCCGTCTGCTTTCTGCTCTGCCTACTTGTGGGCCTCTTTCTCCTCTTTCTCAAATAAATAAATAATATCTTAAAAAAAGCGAGAGACTGTCATACTAGCTTACTATATTATGATATCAATTAAGTAGTATCTGGTTAGCAATAAATAGGAAGCACTCTGGATTACTTACTGAGACATAACTGGGGTTATGGTAAAGGTACTGCTACATTGGTGAAGATTTCAGGTATGCAGTGGTTTAGGATCATCCTCTCCAAAGAAAAGGACAAGAATTCAGACATACTACTTTACTGCTAAAAACAAAGATGGAAGAAGCATTTTCTCCATGTATGAATATAGTTCTAACCCATTTACTGTGGAATGAGAAAGTTTCCTGGTTTTTATCTGGTCCCCAAACAATACTGGATCTTGAAATGAGTACAATGTGCAAGACACATGGTTCTGACAAATTCGGCCATGGAACCCAGTAGAACACCTGAATATTAAAGCTATCTGAGTTTAGATAATAATGCAATTGATTGTCTGTGGAAAAGAGGTCTGAATACTTACAATGCCATATGTAGTTGAGAATTTTTTTTTTAAAGATTTTATTTATTTATTTGACAGAGAGAGATCACAGGTAGGTAGAAAGGCTGGCAGAGAGAGAGGGAGGGAAGCAGGCTCCCTGCTGAGCAGAGAGCCCGATGTGGGACTCGATCCCAGGACTCTGAGATCATGATCTGAGCCGAAGGCAGCGGCTTAACCCACTGAGCCACCCAGGCACCCCTGTAGTTGAGAATTATAGTGTATTTAAAAAATATAGTTCCTGGCATGCTAGTAGATCCTGGTAGAGCTGATAATTAGATGTAAAGAGGCTGTGAATCTTAACCCTCCCTTCATAAATAAGATAGTTTTGATAAATGATCATAAAATTAGTTGAGATCAACAGCCATTCAACTTAAGTTAAAAGTGATGTATCTGTGACTGGGTCTACGCAGTAGTAAAGAGCACAAGTTAGGTGCATGAACAAGAGACCCTGACCTCATTTTACCTAATTCTTCTACACTTACGCTCTTCCTCAAACTAAAAAATAGTAGTATTAGAGTTTCTGTATGAAGAGCTGATGAAGGCAGGGGGTGGGGATGAAGCTTGGTTCACAGATATGTCAGCATGTATTTGGTTTCTGTTGACGATGGATGATTGATGCACTATGTCTTCATTCAGGGGTGAAAATGCTAAAGAATAAAAATGAGGGTAAATCTTCCCAAGAAACAGACTTTTAAATGATGCATAGTCATAATGTGTGTGCAGAAAGAAGTGTTCTTGCATTAAAGAAGTACATGGACTCATCAACAGCTATGAATAGCTTACCTTATTTTTTAAGATATATGAGGAAGATGAAACTTGAAAGATGAAGCACAAAGAGTTATCTGGAAATGAAATGTAAGTAGACGTAAGGGAATGGGCACAAACAGTGAAGATGTTACATGTTAATTCTCAACATTGGACTTTTTTCTTTTTTAAATATTTTATTTATTTATTTGACAGACAGAGACCACAAGTAGTCAGAGAGGCAGGCAGAGAGACACAGAGAGGAGGAAGCAGGCTCCCCGCTGAGCAGAGAGCCCGACGCGGGGCTCGATTCCAGGACCCTGGGATCAAGACCAGAGCTGAAGGCAGAGGCTTTAACCCACTGAGCCACCGAGGTGCCTATTGCAGAAAAGATACTAACAACTACATGGAGAGGCTGTCAGCCTCTCCATAAAGATTCCAGTACGTGCACTCTTGTGGGTAAAGTCAGAGCAAGTCATAAGCCCAAAAGCATGTTTTTACTCCATAGAGCTGATCTAACATGTACGGTTATTAGATCTTAGATCTAACTGAAGTAGAGCTAGCAGGCTTCCACTGTAGTGCCAACCCCGGAAGAAATAAAAAGTATTTTGCTCAAGACCAAAATAGATTAACAGAGAAGAAATTAAAGTGATGTGGCATCATCGTCTAACATCCTCTAGAGGCATCACCAACCCCAAGAAAGCCTCTCATAGAATTCTGAGGAACAGTTTGTAATTCATGCCTTTCTGGTGTTTATATGAATTTTATCTACACTTCTTGCTGTGAAGTAAGGTCGGGCAATACTTGGGAGTATGTTACTGAATCAGACTGCCTTAAATCTTGGTGCTGTTAATTAACCAACTAAACCCCATCCCTGTCTATCTATTATTTGTACTTTGAATTCAAGGGCCGGCAAACTATGGTCTATGAGCTAAATTCAACTTACAGGGTGTTTCTGTACAGTCCGTAAGTTAATGGATTTTAGATTTGAAAAAAGTTTACATAAAACCAGAAGAATATGTGACAGAAGCCCTATGTTACCCTTGAAGCCTAAACTATTGACTAACTGGTTCTCACAGAAAAAAGTTTATTAATCTCCACACATAAATTTGTGCCTTATGACTTCGTTTTTTCTGTTCTGATTTCTGGGATATCTCTCCACATTTTCATACATCTGGCTCCATTTTTTTATCAGATCTTACCTTAAAAATCACCTTTATTTATTTATTTATTTATCTATCTATCTATTTATTTATTTAATTTTAAAAGATTTTATTTATTTAGCTGACACAGAAAGAGAGAGACCATGAGAGAGGGAATACAAGCAGGGGGAGTGCAAGAGGGAGAAGCAGGCTTCTCGCCGAGCAGGGAGTCCAATGTGGGGCTCGAGCCCAGGACCCTGGGATCATGATCTGAGCCGAAGGGAGACACTTAACAACTAAGCTACCCAGGTACCCCCAAAATCACCTCTTTGGCTAAGCTTCCCCACTCATTTTTTTCCCTACATCATTCTTTTGGGATAGCATTTATCATTTCTGAAGATCTATCTATAGATATATCTATATAGAGAGATAGATTATATATATATATATATATATATATATATACACATATACATATGTATATATATATTATTGTTTTCTTCCCAATTCCTTACTCAAAGCAGATAGACACCTCCTCTGCCCATGTATCAATGCATCATCATGGTCTGTCATGTGGCCACATTTTATAAATTTACTGAGAAAAAAACCCGAAGCTTATGTGTACACAAATGTTATGTTATTTTATGTAAATTCTTGTTACAGAATGACTGTAGTTATTGGTGTTTTGGAAAATACAGCTGTTTTTGGAGCTAAAGCCCTATTTGAATGGTAGCATTGCTCTTACCTCAGAAAAGGCAAGAGCTCTGCTCTGGTCTCGTGAAGTTGATATGATTTTTTTCCTTAAGGTTCACTTTTCTTCAGCAATTTTTAGAAAAATTACTGTCACTCAAATATGTTCATTTCCAAAATCTCTACTTCCATTAAATAAGAATAATTGACAGAGAGCTCTGTAGAAAAGTGAAGCATTGAATTGTGATAATCACCCAGGAAATTGCCTCGTTCCTCTGTTTTCTTTTTGGTTAAGAAGGAAGAGTCTGTATTTATGAACTTAGACAGTTGGTTTAAGTGGAACAAAAGAAACTTGCTGCTATTCTGTTTGAGACATAGTGTCTCCACTCTAACAGTGTTTCATTTCAGTGTGATTCGGGAGTTCAGTACTATTTATAGTACACTTAGGACTCAATGCTTTCTTGTTAAAGAACACTGATATTTTGCATCTGGATTCTTCTTACTTATGGAGTCCATTTTAAAAAGGCCTGAATTTTATGAGACAAAACTATGGAAAACAGGAAAACTAACCAATTGCTATTAATTGTTTACTGAAATATGAATATGTTGTTGTTAAGCAGATGTACTAATAAGATGATATTAAAATTCTTGAAAAATGTGTATTCACATCTGTCCCACAAGTCCCAATCTCCTTTCTCTGTACACACCCACACACACACACACACACACTTGCATGCATGCCTGTAATAGATATTTATACATGTTTATGGGCTTGTATACATGTACGTTTATATAGGTTTCTGTTGTTCTAACTGTTCTTTATCTTTGGTAAAATAAGGTACAGTTGCATAATATATATATATTTTTTTACTTATGTAATGAAGACTGATATGTGTTAAGTGTCTTAGAATTTCATAAAATGTCTTGCATACAATAAATTAATCAATATTTGTTGAACTGAACTCAATTTTCTCTTTGTATTGGTCTAAATTGTCTGCCATAGACTGGGTGATTTAAAAGACAGTTCTGTGAATCACCAGAACTGTACCCCTGGGGATAAAAATATATGTTTATAAAAAATAAAAAATTAAAAGTCAAAAAAAAATGATAAAAAAAAAAGACAGTTATTTTTCTCACAATTCCAGAGGCTGAAAAATCCAAAATGAAGGTTCTGACAGAGTTCAGTTCTGGTGAGGTCTCTTTCCCTGGCCTGCACATGGTCACTTTCTTGTTTTATCCCTCTCTTCCTTTTTTTATAAAGCCATCCCTCTTTCCCTCTTTCTATAAAGTAAAGCCACAAAATCCCATCAGATGAAGGGTCCATGCTTATGCCCTCATTAAACTTAATTACCTCCTAAAGATCCTGTTTCCAAATACAGTTATATTGGGAGTTAGCGCTTCAACAGATGAATTTTGGGGAACCATATTTCAATCTATGGTACTCTTCTTTGAATAACTTTCCATTTCTCCAGTTATTCTCCATTTACTTATAAAAATAAAACTCATTGGGTTTAATTTAAATTATTAGTTTGCACAGAACAATATTCTTATTTAGACCATAACAACAATGCCCATTTTTCATCTAAAAATATTTATTAGTCTTTTTATATCTTCATATTTGGAGTTATGAATATTCATACTTATCTCGTTTTTTTTTCTCATGATTGACATGTGTTTATTCCTAGAATAGCTTGCTTTATGCTTCAAGGTTTGGAAATTCGTTGTGATAAACAAATCATACTTGTAGCATTCTTTCATACACCTTATAAACTTGAAAAATCCTTCCTTCTGAGTTTATATTATTTAAAATGACACATTTTTCCATTTCATCAGATGGAAAGCCTCATTTTTTTCTTCCTCCCCTCCTCCTCCTTTTTCTTCCTTCTCCTTCTTTTTTCTTTTCACTTTTAGCTTTTGTTGACCAGAGTCCTCATCTAACATTCTGTGGCTCTCTATCATATAGGGGAAGAGACAACTGAAAGAAAGAATTTTAATACAAATAGCATTGTCTAGTTGAGCTAGGATTCCTTTATAATGAACACAGCAATTCCCAACACACACACACACACACACACACACACACACACACACACACACACACCCCTTTCAGTTTCCAGAGGAAGCCTTTGAGAAATTACCCACCTTGAGAAGGGCTCACAGATTCCATCCTCCCCCCAGCTGTATCCCCTCTGCCAGTCAGATTCTGCAATATTCAGTCAGATTCCTCTGAAGGAAACTTAAATATTACAATTACAGACGGGAATGAACTCAAGTGTCACCGTCTGTGAATGCACTGGGTAGACTCTTTTGCTTCCCACACTGCTTCAGTCATCTTGCTTACACAGATATCATCTAATTGTATTGCCATATTTGTTTGACTTCTATTAAACTGTTTTTTGACATCTAATAATTGAGGTTATTCTCTAAATATGGTAATGAGTAGAAGGATTGGTGATTTGGGGCAAAGTACAAACTTCCTTAATTCCTATTTCCTGACCTATAAAATCAAGAAAACCAACATTACATTGTGCATACATCAGGGACTGTTCAGTAAGTATCAGTGCTTTCATTTATCATACTGATTTTGATAAGAGAAGCATACCATAGGACAATATTAGGCTTAATGGAGATTTCCCAATATTTAGCATTCAGTAGCTAACATATCCTTTATTCGGAAGTCAAACAAAAAGGGTGCTAATGACCAACTCAGTTTGTGGTTTGATATGTTCAGTTTTAAGTTTCCTACTTTTCATTATCAACTTTAAAAAGTTGGGTCTTTTGAGTATGGCTTAATATGCTTGGTTAGTGCATATCAGCATATTTGATATTAAGAGGAACTATGTTTTTAAAAAAATTTAAATGTTTTATAAATGAGGCTCCATGGGGCACCTGGGTGGCTCAGTCATTAAGCACCTGCCTTCTGCTCAGGTCATGATCCCAGGGTCCTGGGATCAAGCCCCACATCAGGCTGCCTGTTCAGCGGGCAGCCTGCATCTCCCTCTCCCACTTCCTCTGCTTGGGTTTCATCTCTCACTGTGCCTCTCTCTGTCAAATAAATAAAATCTTAAAAATAAAAAAGTAAATGGGGCTCCAAGAAGGTATGCAACTATCAAAAGTGAGACAAGATTCTCTACACAAAATGTAGCTAAGGAAAAAAGTTATACACAACTTTTACACTAACAAAAATTATATATATGTGTGTGTGTGTGTGTGTGCGCACACACAATTTTGAGACAGATGCAATGCCTAACCTACTTAATACCCAAATACTAGAATACCTTGTTTTTTAATTTTATGCATTGATCTGACAAATTATATGTAAATTATGTATAATGTCTTTCAGTTAAAAGTTTTCCTGAACAGTGAAGGTTATAATTAAAGGGAAAGGAAATATGCACTCAAGTTAACCTTCAGGAAGGGAAAAGAGACCATCTGGTTTATTTCAATGCCTTTACTGTGAAAATATGACTGTAGTGGTTTATACACTATTGTTGACACCACTTTTAAATCTGCTTTTATGGATCGTTTCTTACAGTGTCTCCCTTAGGGAAACATATAAGAGGTGACAGAAAGGTTTGTAATGATGCTTCAACAATAATTAATGATAGTGGTAACTTTTAGAAGACTTTAAGAACAGCAAACGAACTAAGGTTAGCTTATCCGTCCTTGTTTAATAGACTTGCGTTTAAAACAATAAAACACACTAATCTAAATACATTTTGATGTCTTTAAAATAACGAAAGATGTGTTGTAAGCTTCTAAGTGCAGTGTGCTTTTAACAATGTTCATTTATAGAAATGTGCTCAAAATTTAAGGCTGCATTAAATTTTTCATGACTTTTTCTAGTGTTTTAAATGCAGTAGTTAATCTTGAAATGAACTTCATTGCCATGAAACAGTAATACACTACAGAATTTTAATGATACTGGCAAAGGATGGGATTTATTTTCGGAAGAAGTAAGATATTCATACATATATTTAGCCAAAAGTGTGAAAAATACAATCTGCTTTATAGTATCTTCTGTTATTCGATACAGATATTCAAACTAAATGATTGCTGCAGACATGTCCAAAAAAGAAAAAGAATCCCAAAAAACAAAAAAGGTGCAAACCTTAAAATATTGCCTGAGAAGCAAATTTCATGAGAGGGTAATGTGTGAGCTTTTTTAAATTTTTGTCATAATGCAAAAATCAAATAAAGACTTTTTTTTCAAGTGTTATCATTTTTTACAGCATAGTGGTATGTACATATAAAGATAGGCAGAGGGAAAAAAATGTGGCTTAAAACAATTTTCAAGAAAATAACACTGCTAGAAATACAGTTTTTCAGTGTCATTTTAGATGACTTCTGTCATTGTTCATCTATTGACTTTAGCTTAGCTATATGAAAATCTTCCCAGAAAGAACTCAGAACATTAAGGATATTTTATGGAAATTATTGTATGAACCAGAATATGAATAATAAGATTTTTAAAAACCTCTTTAATATAGATGAACAACAAGTGTGTACCTATTGTTCTGTCTGATCAGCAGCCTAACTTTCCACTACATTTTTGAGAAATTTTCTGCAGATAGTAAAAATACGGTCATCCTGGTCAAATCAATGCACATGACTCAAATGTGGCCACTGTCCTTCATCTCACTACAAAAATTGTTCCAGAGTGAACATATGGCATGCACCGAGCCAGTGTCCTTCCCTGGATGTATGTGATTGATATAAGGAAATATAAAATATCTTTTCTTTTCCCCCTTACAGCTGCTGGACACAACAGTAGCCATGACTATACTTAGTTGCTACTGTTCCCATTTATAGTTGTTAACTTACATGACTTGAATAATTATTGTCACAACATGGATTATTTTAGATAATTTCACTTTCTAATCAAATAAAAGTAGGCTGGCATTATTAGAATAGTTATACTGCAATTTAACTTACAATAAAGTAAATCCATCTTGAATAATTATTTATTTTTCATTTATTTTTGTTAAAAAACAGAAACTTCAGGAAAAAATTACCAGGTTGCAATAAGGTATAATCTTGTGAAAGTTTCCTATTTAGATGAAGAATCAACTTCAGTAATTATTTATTCAGAAACAAATCAATACTTTTCAGATTATTATTCAGAAATGAAAATAAATTACTAAAGGCAGAGATATGCTATAATTCCTAGAAACTGAAGACAGCCAAACATACGCCCCATCTGATCAAAGTGTTTTTAACAGTTTTCACATATTACTGGTTCAAAAGGAAGCTTCTGGAGATAATGGGTATGTTTATTACCTTGACTGTGGTGATATTACTACAGTTGTATGCACATGTCAAAAATCATCAAAATGTATACAATAAATGTGTGTTTTTGGTATATCACTTTTATATCAATAAAGCTATAAAATAAATTATATGCAAATATTTTTTAAATCGTCATCTTAATCATTTTTGTCCTGTATATACAAACAATTGTCATGACACTATGTGTGTAAATGAGGACTGTAATAATTAAGAGTTTTTATCCTAAATTTTGATGTGGACGTTTATACATATGTTAAAAAAATATGTTTTCTTCCTCTTTTTTCATATCCTTGTCATCTGAGATGTATTAATTATAATTAATTTTATATTTCAGTATTTAAATTACATGATACCAAAAGGGAGCTAGGAAAAGAATGAACATCACACAAAGGCAAAAAGAGGGTAAGCAGCCTCTTCTAGGAAATGTCACTGTATTTTCAGTTATCGGGAGAGTTGCATGATGTTAGGTAGGAGCGTGATTTATTATCTTCTCTATTTGGAAATGAAGTATGTTTTAAGGAGATATATGGTGTAAGTGACAAGTTGGCACCCCTATGCTTTTGAATGTGCCAGCTTGGCTAGATTAGACTGCATTTCCAAGAATTCCCTTTCATGTGTTTCTGGTTAGGATAGACCACAAGAGAAATTCTTGTTCTTGATTAGGAGGACAGAGGTGAAGCAGCAATTTTTTTTTTTTAAAGATTTTATTTATTTATTTACAGACAGAGATCGCAAGTCGGCAGAGAGGCAGGCAGAGAGAGAGTGGGGGAAGCAGACTCCACACTGAGCAGAGAGCCGATATGGGGCTCGATCCCAGGACCCTGAGATCATGAGCTGAGCCGAAGGCAGAGGCTTTAACCCACTGAGCCACCCAGGTGCCCCTGAAGCAGCGATTTTTAAGCTCTCACATTTTGGTGAAGATATGATTGTTCACAACACTGGCAAGAAGCAGTGTCTGACCCTACAACTGTTTCACTTTCCCACAGATCCTCCTTGAAACTTTTCTACATATATGCTAGGTGAAATGTGTTTAGCTCTGTTATGAAGGGCCCAGCTTCTGTAGGATACTTGCAGCAGCTTCTGTGGGATACTTGCAGCAAATAAGATAAATGGCTATAAAACTGGCGCGGCTTTCAATGCATTATCATAGGCTCTAGCTCTTGCTATGAATTTTAGTTTCTTGTTCTCCTTTATCTTATTCCATCTTCCCTTCCCCATTTCTCTGACTTCAACTGTAGCAACACATGCAAAGAAAAAAGCCATACAGAGATTGCTTAACCAAAATGCTTAGCCGGCTCTGACAATTACATAAGATCAAGTCCGTGTAACACACACAAAGCCAGCTAGCTAGCTAGAAGGAAAGAAACTTAAGTGATAATGTATTCGTAAGTTATATCTTAACTGATGCAGCGAAGTATATATTAAAGGTCACCAATGGAAAAAGTTGAAAAAATATTTTAATATACATTTATTTTTTAATTTATTGCCAAAACTATGTGATTACTAATTATTTTATTTTATTTTATTTTATTTTATTTTGAGAGAGAGCAAGCAAGAGTGGATAAAGGCTGGGGCACATGGGCAAAGGGAGAAGGAGAGAGAAAATCTTAAGCAGCTCTCCATGCACAGAGCCTGACAGGAGCTCAATCTCACCATCCTGAGATCATGCCCTGAACCAAAATTGAGTCAAATCTTTAGTGACTGAGCTACCCAGGTGCTTCATTATTAGTCATTATTAAGCACATTTTTATTCATAAGAAAATTTCGCTTCAGAAAGTAATATAAACAAATTGTCAATGGACAAGTTAATTTTGCTGAGCCTATTCAGTATCTATAAAATTATCATGCCATCATTAAAAAAATTGATTCTCCTTTCCTCGACTAGAAAACTGTTATAATTTTCTTAATGAAAGGGCACATGAAAGTCATGATACTTGTTTATTTATTGTAAACTTGAGAATACATGAATGGGTTAAGAATTTGGAGAGAAATAAAAGTGTGATTATTCTGAAAATTCATTTCTTAAGCAGTTTTTTTTTACAGCATCATTCCATCTGTCCCAATTTTTCTTTGTTACAATAAAAATGCATTGTTTTATTCTTAACATGCAAAGTTTTCCTAAGCTTATTTGTTTTTTTTTTTTAGAAAAATGAACATATGGACAATTTATAAACTTCTCTATATATCTAATTATCTTCAGAATTTTGTCCCAAATGATAAATTTGGAATAGAATTAATATATAACCAATAAATTAGTTGTGTCTTATTTTTGTCAAGAAAAAGTGTTATTAATGGTATTTAAAATGTAGATTGGTATATATTGTTCAGTGACAGAAATAAGCAAAAGAACTATGCACTTCATATAAGTTTAAAACACACAAAAATAGAAATAAATGCATAAAATTTCTATTATAAAATTCATTCTCATTTTAGATGCAATAAATATGCCATATAAAATATACTGTGATACTATATAAAAGCGAAAATGACAAACAAATGAAAAGTTTCATAATTTTAGAAATGTTGGGCAACTGATAGAAATTAAAAAAAAAAATAGGTTAATAAAGCCCAGAAACAGATTCACATATAGTCAAACCTAATGACATTGGATTTAGTGGTGTCTGGGTGGCTCAGTTGGTTAGGCATCTGCCTTCTGCTCAGGTCGTGATCCCAGGGTCCTAGGATAAGCTCCATCCACATTGGTCTCCCTAGTCAGGAAGAGCCTCTGCCCCTTTCCCCACTTGTGCTCACTCTCTCTTTCTTTCTCTCTCAAATAAATAAAATCTTTAAATAAAATTAGCCTGGGTTCGTCAGTGACCTTTTAGATAGAACACCAAAGGCATAGTCCATGCAAAAAAGGAATCGATACCTGAAATTCACCAAAATGAAAAACTTGTGTTCTTCGAAAAAGAATGAAATAAGAAGATAAGTGAGAGACTGGGAGAAAATATTTGCGGAAGACATATCTAATAAGACAGTCATCCAAAATATAAGAAGAACTATTAAAACTCAACAATAAGAGAATAAACCACTGAATTAAAAATGGGCAAAAGACTTAATAGGCAATTTACCAAAGAATATATAGAGAGAGGGAAAATAAGCATATGATAAAATATGATAAAATTTTCCATTTCATATGTCATTAGGGAATTAGATATTAAAACGAAAATGAGATACCACTACACACATTAGGGTTGATAAAATCTAGAACTCTGACAACAACAAATGTTGATAACAATGTGGAGCAGCAGGAACTCTCATACATTGCAGGTGGGAATACAAACTGATAGAGCAGCACTGAAAGACAGTTTGGAAGTTTCTTATAAAATTAAGCTTACTTTTACCATGTGACCTAGCAATCGCACAACTTAGTAATTATCCCAATGAGTTGAAAACTTACATCTACGTAAAAATATGCACAAGAATGTTTGTAGAAGCTTTGTTCATAATTGCCAAAACTTGGAAGAAATAAAGATGCCCTCTGGGAGGTGAATGGATAAATAATGAATATGCAGTATAATTAGACCGTGGAATATTATTCAGTACTAAAAAGATATAAGCTATCAAGTCATGCAAGGACATAGAGGAAACTTAAATGCATATCACTGAGTGAAGGAAGCCAATCTGAAAAGGCCTTATCTGAATGACCCAATTGTATGAGACCTTGGCATATGGAAAACTATGGACACAATTAAAAAAAAAAAAAATCAGTGGTCGTCAGTGGTTCAGGGAAGGGAGGGAGGAATGAATAGACAGAACACAGGATTTTAAGGCAGTGAAAGTGTTATAAATGATACTATAATGATGAATACACATAATCATCAAGTGTTAAAAATTCACAGAATGTACAGCACATTAGAAATGAACCTTAATATAAACTATAGACTTTAGATGACAATGTAATGTGAATATCAATGTAATACGACCTCAGTTGTGGTAAAGATACCACTGTTCTGTGAAGATCCCAATGAGGGGGTAGCTATGAATGTGTGGAGACAGTAAGTATGTGAGAAATCTCTGTACATTCGGCTTAATTTTGCTGTGAATCTAAAACTGCTTTAAAAAACAAAATTAGTTTATGTATTTATTGTTTTTTTTTTTTAAAGATTGTATTTATTTATTTGACAGAGAGAGAGAGAGAGCGCACAAGTAGCAGAGTGGCAGGCAGAGGGAGAGGGAGAAGCAGGCTCTTCCCTGAGCAGGGAGCTTGATGTGGGACTCGATCCCAGAACCCAGGGATCATGACCTGAGCAGAAGGCAGCCAGTTAATGAACTGGGCCACCCAGGAGCCTGTAAAAAACAAAATTATTTTAAAAACTCGGAAACAGGGCCGCTTAGGTGGCCCAGTTGGTTAAGCCTCTTCCTTCGGCTCAGGTCATGATCTCAGGGTCCTGGGATCTTGTCCCACATTGGGCTCTCTGCTCAGTGGGAAGCCTGCTCCCTGCCTTCTCTCTGCCTGCCTCTCTGTATACTTGTGATCTCTCTTTCTCTGTTAAAAAAATAATAAAATCTTAAAAAAAAAAACAAAACTAGGAAACAAAACCACATGACTTTGCAAGTGACTATTTTTCTGGCATTTATGTGTGTAATTATGCATATATGTGTATGCCAGGAAATGAGAGGAAAGATACTTAACAGAATGTTAACAAGAGTGCTATTTTATTTTCTTTCTAAATGACTATCCTCTGCTTTTCATAAAACATGTACATTAGTTAGGAAAAGTTAAAATATAAATAAGATTATTTTGTTCTAGTTTAAGCAACTTAAAATTAAGTCCATTATGTTAGAGAAAAAAAAAAGATCAAGGCAAATAAGTAAATGAATAAATAAAAGTTGTATGATAAAGGAATATCATTGGCTGATGTAATAGAAACTGTAATTAAGATTAGCTTATACTCTAAGAATACTTACTGTATGCTTTTGGGGTTGTGTTATTTCCTAATGAGAGCAGGCATATGTTGGAGATATTGTGGATTTAGTTCCAGGCCACCACAACAAAGAAAATATCAGAATAAAGTAAGTCAAATGAATTTTTTGCTTTCCTAGTGCATTTAAAAGTTATGTTTACACTATACTGAGTCGGTGAAGTATGCAATAGCACTGTCTAAAAAACATATTTACCTTAATTAAAAAATACTTTATTGCTAAAAAATGCAAAACATTATCTCAGCTTTCAGTGAGTTGTAATCATTTTGCTGATGAAAGTTCATGCTTTGATGTTGATGGCTGCTGATTGATCAGGGTGGTGGTTGCTGAAGGCTGGGTGGCTGTGGCAATTTTTTAAAAATAACACAACAATGAACTTTGCTGTATTGACTGACGCTTTCTTTCACGAACAATTTCTCTGTAGCATGCAATACTGACAGCATTTTATCCACAACAGAACTTTCAAAATTGGAGTCAATCCTCTCAAACCCTGCTGCTGCTTTATCAACTAAGTCAATGAAATATTGCAAATATTTTGTTGTCATTTCAACATTCTTCACAGCATCTTCACCAGAAGTAGATTCTCTGTCAAGAAACCACTTTCTTTGCTCATCTATAAGAAGCAACTCCTCATCCATTAGAATTTTATCATGAGATTGCAGCAATTCAGTCCCATCTTTGGGCTCCACTTTTAATTCTATTTTAATTCTATTTCTGTTGTCACTTCCACCACATCTAGAGTTACTCCCTCCACTGAAATTTTGAATTCCTCAAAGTCATCCAGGAGGGCTGAAATCAACTTTTTCCAAACTCCTAGTAATGTTGATACTTTGACCTTTTCCCATGAATCACAAATATTCTTAATGGCATCTAGAATGGTGAATCCTTTCCAAAAGATTTTCAATTTACTTTGCCCACATCCATCAGAAGAATCACTGTCTATGGCAGCTATAGCCAGCAAAATCTATTTCTTAAATAACAGGCCTTGAAATACAAAATTACTCCTTGGTCCATGGGCAGCAGAATGGATGTTATGTTGGCAGGCATGAAAACATTAGTCTTGTTACATATTTCCATCAGAGCTCTTAGATGACCAGGTGTATTGTCAATGAATATTAATATTTTGAAAAAAAAAATTTTCCTTTTTTCCTGAGCATTGAATCTCAACAGTTGGCTTAAAATATTCAGTAAACCATCATGTTGGAAACAGATGTGCTGTCATGCAGGGTTTTTTGTTCCATTTATATAGCACAGACAGGGCAGATTTACCACAGTTCTTAAGGGCCATAGGAGTTGCAGGGTGGTTAACAAACACTGGCTTCAACTGAGAGCCATCAGTTGCATTAGCGCCTCAGAAGAGAGTCAGTCTGTCTTTTCAAGTTTTGAAGCCAGCCATTGACTGCTCCTCTCTAGCTATGACAGTCTTAGATGGTATTTTCTTCCAAAGGAAGTCTGTTTTGTCTTCACTGAACATCAATTGTTTAGTTTACCTACCTTCGTTAATTATCTGAGCTAGACCTAAATAACTTGATGCAACTTCTTCATCAGCATCTGATGTTTCATGTTGCACTTTTATGTTATGAAGACAGCTTCCTTCTTTAAACCTCTTGAACCAAATTCTGTTAGCTTTTATTCTGCAGCTTCTTTACCTCCCTTAGATGTCATAGAAATGAAGAGAGTTAAGACCTTGCTCTGGATCAGGTTTTGGCTTATGGGAAAGTCGTGGCTGGTTTGACTTTCTATCCAGACCACAATAAACTGTCTCTTTTCAGCAATAAGGTTGTTTTGGTTTCTTGTCATTTTTGCATTCACTGGAGTAGCATTTTTAATTTCCTTTAAGAACTTTCCTCTACATTCACAATTTGGCTAACCAACATGAGAGACCTAGCTTTTGGCCAGTCTTGGATTTAGACACTCTTCCCTCACTAAGCTTAATCATTTCTAGCTTCTGATTTGAAGTGAAAGTTGAGAGCCTTGTTCTTTTACTTGAACACTTAGAAGCCATTGTATGGTTATTAATTGGCCCAATATGAATATTATTATGCCTCAACAAATAGGAAACCAGAGGAGTAGGGAGAGATGGGGAATAGCTGGTCAATATCAGATTCAACATACACAACATTCATCACTTAAGTTCACCATCTTATATAGGCGTGGTCTGAGATGCCCCAAAACAATTACAATAGTAACATGAATGATCACTGTAAACAAATTATCATAACATAAAGAATAATGAAAGTTTGAAAAATTGCATGAATTTCCAAAATGTGACACAGAGAAACAAAGTAAGCAAATGCTATTAGAAATATGGTATCAATATACTTGTTCCATGCAGCGTTGCCATGAATATTCAATTTTTTAAAAATTAAGTATCTGCAAAGCACAATAAAGAAAAGTGCAATAAAATGAGGTACGCCAGTAGTCAGCAGGCAAAGGATCTGTGGTTGCTGCTCTTGGGTACAGCCCTTTTTCTCTTCTACTTGGGAATTAACCTTATTTCTAAGGATTTTTCTCTATGATTCCTAGTTAGTTATCATATATCCAGAGTTTATGTTCTGACTGGAGACTCCCCAAAGCAGGGAGGAAGGGAGCAAGAAAGATGCTTTTCTTAAAACACTTTTCCTTTGTCACAATGAAAATTTCTATATGGAAGACCACAAAGAAGTCCTATTTTACTTCAAAAAAAAAATAGTGCATTCATAGCTAGACTACTCATTAGCACAGAGAATTAAAAAATATGTCATAATTGGCTGGGACCAATCACAAAATATTCCATTTGTACATACATTTCGCTAATTTATATCATTTGTTAATAAGGAAGAAACAGAGATGATTACTGATATGTCAACCAGAAGCTCTTCTACAACATTTTAGTAAAATCTAGGGAAGAGTGGGCTTAAGGCTGACAATTTTAATTAATTTTCTATTATATCTCACCAATGTGATATTAAGTGTGAAAGTTGTACATAGTATAGATCTTATTATATATATATATACTCTCATATATATAGTATAAATCATATATATGTACAATCTCATATATATCTTATATCTTAATTTAACGATGTATTGATGAGATATATGAAACAACAATACACATTGCATATACAACTGCAGTATCAATAGACCTGGATGTTAAAAATGTTCAAATACAAAAGACAAGAAGGGGTTCCAGGAATGTAAAAGTATTGCACTAAGAAAATAACTACATTTTGTGAAACCCTTCTCTGAATGTCCAAATATACTGAATTTCTCTGCAATAGTCAAGTTTTAGGACCTGAGCTGGATTAAGGAAACATACAGAAGAACCTCTCAGGGTGGCTTTAATTACTATATTTTGTGACTTGTTTTCACTGTAACACTAATCTACACTGCATTGTTCAGATCACTTGAAATCTTTACTGTGCATTCAAAAGTGCCTAAATTATACTTAGAAGGAACTTACAGGGGCGCCTGGGTGGCTCAGTGGGTTAAAGCCTCTGCCTTTGGCTCAGGTCATGATCTCAAGGTTCTGGGATTGAGCCCCGCATCGGGCTCTCTGCTCAGCGGGGAGCCTGCCTCCTCCTCTCTCTCTGCCTGCCTCTCTGCCTACTTGTGATCTCTGTCTGTCAAATAAAAAAATAAAAATAAAAAAAAAAGATGGAACTTACAAACTAGCTCATTATACTTCTGAATTGAAAAATTATGTGCCATCTTTTAAATCTGTGGCTAATATTTTCTTTAAAATTAAAATTTTTTTTAAAGATTTTATTTATTTATTTGACAGAGAGAGATCACAGTACACAGAGAGACAGGCAGAGAGAGAGAGAGAGGGAAGCAGGCTCCCCACTGAGCAGAGAGCCCGATGTGGGACTCGATCCCAGGACCCTGAGATCATGATTCAATCAAATGAAATCAGCTATAAATATTACTTAATTGATGAAATATATTTTATCATATTGGTCTGTACATGTTTTTCAGTATTAATTTTCTGTTCTATACAGTTGCTTCTAATTAAAGAAGCATGCACACAATTACAAGAATATATATAATATAGTTATTATGTCATTTTAAATATTTTTAAAAATTCAGTGTGCATTAAATTGTCCTGTCCTTTGACTACCTAGAGAGTAACATCAAATCTAGTAGTGCCTCAGACACTCAATTTCAAAGTATTTATCCATCACATAAAGGAAAAAAATTAAAACTCAGGTTTTTGGTATGAATAATGCCAGCTGATCTTTCTTACTATCAGGAAAACACTCTTCCTAAGTAGAATTTCAGATATGTCTGTCATTTGTATCCATCATTTTGATAAAAATTATAATTGAAATAAAAAACAATCTTGCTGCTTTACCAACATCACTTAAAGTACTATAGAAAAATAAACAATTTAATGGAATGATGGCCATGTTCCAAAATACATATTTTGTTGGAGAGGGTGAGTAAAAAATACCTGTGAGCACAAATATTACCCATAACTTCTCATCAGATTTTAAGATACAGTGACACTCAAAGTGCCTGGGTGGTTCAGTCATTAAGCATCTGCTTGGGTCATGATCCCAGGGTCCTGATCAAGCCCCGCGTCAGGCTGCCTGCTTGGTTTCCTCTCCCACTCGCCCGCTTGTGTTCCCTCTCTTGCTTTCTCTTTCTCTGTCAAATAAATAAATAAAATCTTTAAAAAAAAATACAGTGACACTAGTTTTTGCACCCCAAATTATTCTACAATAAAAGGAAAGATAATCTACGTACCTTTTTGCTTATATTCCTGTTCATTGCATGCTCCTATTATTAATTACAATTGGTAGGACTTTTGATTCAATGCTGATATTTATGAGGATCCATCTTACGTTTTGTCATATATTCAGATGCAAAAAAAGTCTTTTCCTTATTTTCTCTAATATTTTTAAATTTATAACTTTCATCTTCTTTCCACTGGTTCATCAAAAGCTTTGCACAAAACAATCATCTTTTCCAAAACCAGCTCCTGATTTATCCAATAAGTGTATCTTTACAATTTATATTATACTGGGTATTCTGACATTTCATTTCTCTAAATGAAATCAGAAAAATCTATACACTTAGGACACAAAAGAAGTACAATCTAATGAATGTTGAAATGTGAAATAGTAGGATTTTTGTAATATCAATAAAGGTCTCTAAATGTTGTTTTCAATTTAAATATTCAAGAGACTCCATGTAATCCTATTTTTCTCATGGCAATTTGGCTAGGCAATCTTTTTAAATGTCTTCCAAGAAAGGTTCCAGTCATGGCCCAGATAAATCTGGTTTTTGAGGATGGATCATGGTGAATCACTATGAGTTCTGGATGGGCAGTTGTATTCCTGAGAAACCATGTGAGTTTTGTACCGTACCTTCTTATTCTGACACAATATTTGCCAGAACTAGTGGTGGCATTCATGCTGATCTTTTGGTGGCTATTATGCTCTGTGTGTGTGTGTGTGTGTGTGTGTGTGTGTGTGTATGTTTGCTTTTTTTCTATCTTTATTTAAGCCTTTCAAGCAGAAATTACCAATCCAAACCTAAATTTACTCTATTCTTTAAAAATAAAGAACAATGGTGATTAAACATATGCTAGAGATCCATAGACATTTAAATAAACATACTGAAGTCCATCTCTTGCCACATGTACTATACCTCAACATCCCCATCCTTGTCTTTAAGGAGGATGTTGTAATTTTTCTGTATAATTTTAAACTTTTAAATGAAGAACATAAATATTCCATAAAGAAAAAAAAAAAGTGAGATCAGTATGTGTGTGTATGAAAAACTGAATTGCTTACCATTATTACTGTCTAACTCTTTCCAGATAAATAACTTTTTAAAGATAGGCAGAGTTTATTTTATTAGCAACATTTTTCAGGATCTCACAGACTTTCTAGCGAAAGATATTCTTTCAATATGTACATTCTTTGCATAGATTCTAAATATCTAAACATTACCTAAAGTATTTTATTTAGTCACTTATAATATTTAGGGTCATAAAGGCACCAGCCTCTGGAGAAGTCAAGAAAAAGACATTTTCCCTAAAGCCTCCATTGAACACAGGCCTGCTGACAGTCTGATTTTTAGGCTGTAGACACATTCTGGACTTCTAACTTACAGAACTCTAAGACAATCAATTAGTGTTGTTTTAGCCATTAAGTTTATGGCAATTTGTTACAGCTGCAAAGATAAACTAATGTATAATCTCACAGTACACACTATTAAACATAAACTGACATGGGTTGAATTTTTAAAATGACTTCTGCACTTTAAAAGCACTAATTGTTAAGTGTTGAAACATAAAATTTGTGTGTGTTGGGGGGAGTTAATTTTTCTATCCCATGCCACCCATTTGTTATTTAACTACTATAAGTTATTTTAGTTCACAATTTAAAAAAAAGTGGGGGGGAGGTGAACCTAACACTTAATTGATAGAATCCAAAAGGAAATGCTCAAAGGGTTACCAGTTTAAAAAAAAAAAAAATGACAGATTTTAACACTTTCTCATTTTAAGATGAATTCAAACCTCGCAGCATATGGTAAATGGTTTGTCTTGAAGTGATTTTTAAAAATATGCACTTTTCTAAAAAGCGTAACTTCTTAAGCTGTCGTTTAAATAAATTCACACTTTTCAAGCATATTTGTTTCCACCTACTGCATCTGATTATGGTGTCTTGCCCCTGTCTACATTTGCATAGTCTGTGTAGTCTCATCTATGGACAGGGATATGTTGTTTTCAATCAGTGATGGGTCCAGAGAAGGACTGTTCTTATGTCCTCCTTTTCTGTTTCAAACTTGTGTATTTCTCACAAGCAAGGCCTAGATCCTATACTAAAATATATTTTTGGTATGACCTTGACAATGATTGACATTATCTAAATTTTCAACTTCTACACAGGCTAAAATTCAGCTATCTGTAGTGAAAGAAATTTCCAGAATGTTTTCTCATTTCAGATTGAAGATAAAGCAGAACAGAGAAACAAAGAGCTTTAAGTGAAAATTCTTACTAAGAAAGGTTAATTAAATGAAAGCTAAATATATATAAGCTTGTTAGGAATGGTATTTTGAAAGATATGTTTAAAAATATAACGAAACAGAAGGCTTCACAAGGAACAATGATAAAATTGGGAAGAAATCTATTCCTTTTGTAAGAGCATTGGCAGCACCTATTACAAATATATTTTTAATCTTTATTTTGGAAAATACAAGCTTGTTTTCAAAATGTTACAGAGAGTTGATGAGATAATTTGCCCGAGTAAATATTTGCATTCTGTGAGTATTTCTTCATCTTGAAAAAAGTAGAAGTCATAAAATGGCATTTTAATGAAAGGTTTGGAAAAAACAGAGAAGTTTTAAAGAAGTTTTCAAAGAATAAGACAATATTAATCAATGTTGATGATTCAGGGCTGTGCTAAATATTGAGGTCAAGATAAATGCAGAAATTTATACCAACTGTGAGGTACGTAATAGTTTGCAAAATATCTCATCATTAACTTTTATAATGCAGTTTACTAATAGGTCAACTGATGCTTTTTATTACTTTTTTAAAAATTGATCTTTAAAAATATCATATACTGGGGCACCTCGGAGGCTCAGTTGGTTAAGCATCTGCTTTTGGCTCAGAGTCCTGGGATCAAGCCCCATGTTGGCTCCCTGCTCAGTGGAAACCTGCTTCTCCATGTCCTCCCTAATGTGCTCTCTCTCACTACATCTGCCACTGTCTGTCTGTCTGTCTCTCTCAAATAAATAAATAACCTTAAAATAAATAAATAAATAAAATTTTAAAACATATCATGTACTTATTCTATAAAATGCAAAGAACTGTCAGACACCAAAATTTTAAATTACCCAAATCTATTCACCTAGAGATAGTAATGGTTCTCATGATGTATGCATTATTACAGATATTTTTTTCTTGCATATGCTTTATCTTGCCTTTGAAAAATACTCCTACTACCTTCTTTTTTCTTTATTATTTTTACTATTAAAGGAAAAACTTTAGTAATCCTTGTGGGATGTAGTTTATGAGAACTTAAATTTTGATTCTTTGTATTACTTAAGGGTCTTCGGGTTGTATTCAACAGAAAACCCAACTAAAAACGGCTTTAACATTTAGAGCATTTTTTTTTAAATCTTAAATTATAAGAAGCCCATGGGAAAGGCACTTAAAAGATTGTTTCATTCAATGTCAGTGATGTTAACAAGAACCCTGGGTTGTTTCATCTTTCTACTATATCACCTAAGTCCCATTCCATGAGGTTGAGTTTAGTATTATTATATATTCCTTCACTGTAAGAAAAAAAAATAATTGTGACAGCTTCAAGGACCATGCCCTTATAGATAGCATATAGAACTTATAGGAATTAAGACTATCCTTTTTAATAGTAAGAACATATTCCTAGAACACTCATAGAAAAAAAAAAGCCTCTATTTATGATAAACGCCCCAGAATATATCAAATTCTAGCTCATACTTACTATAATCACTTGGAAATGGAAATGATTTTGATATTACTTTTTAAAGATTTTTATTTATTTATTTGACAGAGAGAGAAAGACAGAGAGCAGGTGTGTACAAGCAGAGGGTTGCAGCAGAGGGAGACAGAGAAACAGACTTCTCACTGAGTAGGGAGCCTGATGTGGGGATTGATTCCAGGACCCCGGGATCATGACCTGAGCTGAAGGCAGATACCACACAGGTGCCCCGATTTTGATATTATTTCCTTAGGTGATTTGATATTCATCACCTTAAATTAAAGGATTGACTTCCCAGGATCCTTAGAAGGATAGGACCATACAGAGGGTGTTTTTACTAGATATCAAAGCCAGCACACAAAAATCAGTTGAATTTCTATACATTAACAAAAAAAATCTGAAAAAATAAATTTAAAGAATCCTGTTTATAAAAGCACCAAAAGCAATAAAATACTTAGCAATAAATTTAACCAAGGGACCAAAAGATCTCTACTCTGAGAACTATAAGACACTAAGGGAAGAGACTGAAGATGGCCCAGATAAATAGAAAGATTTTCATACTCCTGGATTTGAAGAATTAATAATGTTAAAATATCCACAGGACCCAAAATCATTTTTAGATTCAATGTGATATCTATCAAAAGTTCAATGGCGGAAGAAAGTTCTAGTGGGTTGAGGTATCGCTGGGAGCAGCCGGATGGTGGGAGGAGCCATTACAGAAGCCGGAGCTGCTGATTCAGCTGATCAAGATGACAACCTCCCAAAAGCACTGAGACTTCGTGGCAGAGTCCATGGGGGAAAGCCAGTGGGGAGCCTGGCCGAGATTGGTGAAGTCTTAGGCAAGAAGCTGGAGGAAAGGGGCTTTGACAAGGCCTATGTGGTCCTTGGCCAGTTTCTGGTGCTAAAGAAAGATGAAGATCTCTTCCGGGAATGGCTGAAGGACACATGTGGTGCCAATGCCAAGCAGTCCTGGGACTGCTTTGGGTGCCTTCGAGAGTGATGCAATGCCTTTTTGTGAGGCTCTCTTGGGGAGCCCCCAGCCCCTAGCCCCAGCATCGAATCTCCAGAGTTTGCAGAGTTTGAAGTGGGGACTCCTCCCCTGTCCTCTACAAAGGAAGAGATTGCTGTTGTCCTACTCACTTTTGATGTACTTCAAGGTCTTTTGGGAGTTCTCTCCCCCACCATTTCAACTTTTTTGCATGCATCTCCCTTCTCCTTCCCCTGCTAGTTTCATGTCAACAATTATCGGCTTTTCCGAGTGGATTCCTGGCGCTTCCCTCACCCCCACTCCCACTGGTCTGTTTTATGCTATTTGGCTCCTTTTTTGGAGGAATAATCACTGTCCTTGTAAAGTTTTTTAAATAAATAAAGTCAGTGGCCTTCAAAAAAAAATTTCAATGGCATTTTTTATAAGAAAAAAAAATCCTAAAATTTGTATAGAAGCACAAAAGACACCAACTGCCAAAGCAATCTTGAGAAAGAACAATGCTGGAAGCAAATAAACAGTACTGAAGATTTCCATTAAAAACAGACCCACAAACCAATGGAATACAATAGAAAGCCCAGAAATAACCCATGCATATATGATCAACTAATCTTTGACAAGCGAACTGAGAATATACAATAGGTAAAGGATAGTCTTTTCAATAAATGATATTGGGAAAACTGGATGTCCACATACAAAATCATGAAATTAGACTCTTAGCGCATGCCATACACAAAAATTAACTCAAAACAGATTAAAGACTTAAATTTAAGGCCTGAAACCATTAAACCCCTAGAAGAAAACATAGGGGATAATTTATTTGCCCTTGGTTTTGGCAATGATTTATTATTATTTTTATTGTTGTTGCTGTTATTGGATATGACATCAAAAACACATGTAAAAAAAAAAGCAAAAATAAACAAATGGGACTACATCTGCCTCTTGGAGATTTAAATCTTTTTAAAAGTCTGCTGACAGTTTTGCAAACCAGGATTGTCTTTTTCAAGAATCTGGGAGCTATCCCTTTTAAACGTAATTATCAAGAAAGTCAGTACCCAGATCTCCCAATCTCTCTAAAAGGGTGGGAATCTAATTCCTATGCTGCACTTTTTCCAAATTTTAAAATCACTTCCTATCATAAAGATATAAAAGTTTACTTTTCCTTTGAGTAGGGTCAAAACATAGGGGGTCTATGAATTCCCCAGCCCAGCTCTTAAAACCTTCCCAGCTCTTGGTTTAGAGTTGAGCTCAGACTGAATTCTGGCCTCTTCCTTGTTGCAATGGTCTTGAACAAAGTCTTCCTTGCCTATTCAGGTGTTTTAAAAATGTACTTCAGTCTCTCTCTCTTTCTCTCTCTCCCCCCGCTATCCTTCCCTGCTCCACTCCATGTCCTCTTTTTCTCTATGAGATTGGAAGAACTGGCTCAAGGATGTTCCATCTAATATTTTGGCAAAAATGGTGACTCCAATAGATGCTATCTGATATCACTCTTCTCTTATTCATAGGGCCTCAATTTTGTTTATGTGGCAATGTACCCACCTACAAATATTTACTTTTCTACATTCCCATATAGATAATGGAGTGCATGCGACAGAATTCTGACCAAAGCAATTGTGATGAAATTCTTTGTGAAATGCAACTACTCAAAGATGAAAAGGTTAACCATTAGAAAGAAATCTCTCTCTCGACTCCCAACCTAACTTCCTAATACAAAATTGACATATTGGTATTAATAGGAGAAGTATTGTTGATGGTATGATTAGCAGTGATAAAAGGCTTAACTGTTTTGTGTTTTCAGTAATTTTATTTTTATGTTGTTTACTTTTATGTTATTCTTCTTCCTGCCTAGCATTCAGACCCAAACTCTGGATGTATAATAGCCACCTTGCGAACAAGAACACAAAAAACCATGATATGGATGTCTGCACAGAAAGAGAGGAGTATAATTCACAAATAAGTTGCCAAGGCACAAATACTGTATAGTCCTAAGAAGGGATAATCACTCTGAGGTTGATTTGCAATGTGGGTAATGATCACAAATCATTTTTACTGAGGGTAGATCCATGAAATTTTAAATAACATGGGCCATGGAGATCTTCCTAGAGAAATGAACTAGGGGCAGCATGATTGACCAAACAAATAACATTTTCCACTAACAGTGGTATATAGTCTTCTTAACTGCTAATCAGCAGAATTTGGTATGGACCAACAGTTGCTATTGGTTTCACATTCTCTTTTTTATCAGATTGTGACTTTAAATCAGTTATTTTTTTCTCCTCTATTATATGCAGGTTTGTTAGAAGCAGATAACATGTCTTTAATTATTTTAATTGTTAAAGTCATGAGGAGTCTTATCAGGGTCAATGAAGAATGAAATGCATCATCCAAAGAATTTGTTCCACAAGCTCACTGTAGCATCTGTGTGTGGTATAGGGCTTCTCTCTTGGTTGGTGGCTAAGAGTCTTTTATTAATAAGAGTATATGAATTTATATTAGTTAATCAAGGAGATGGAATGTTGTATGCTTTTAAAACTTTTAATTCCAGTGTAGTTAATGTACCGTGTTGTATTAGTTTCAGGTGTACAATATAGTGATTCAACAGTTCCATATATTACTCATTGCTCCTCAAGACAAGTGCACTACTAATCCTATTTCACCCATTCCCCCAAACATTCCCCCTCTGGTAACCATCTAATTTTTCTTTATAGTTAAGAGTCTGTTTTGGGTCTCTCTCTCTTTTTTTTGCCTTTGTTCATTTGTATACGTTCTATATGATTTTATTTGCTTAACCAATAAGCCCTTCCTTCTCTAATAAAGTTAGTCTAATTATTCTAGAGGTAACAATGTAAAACAGTTAAAACTTCTCAATTGCTTGCTCCATTGTACTTAGTAGTGTTCAAATAGCATAGTTCTGCCAAATGAACCGCCTCTATATCTGTTAGGTCTCAATCAAGGAAGCAGAAACGCAATGAGTATTAAACAACATCTCTATCTATATAGAAATTAGATCATACAGGACGCCTGGGTGGCTCAGTGGGCTAATGCCTCTGCCTTCAGCTCAGGTCATGATCCCAGGGTCCTGGAATCGAGCCCTGCATTGGACTCTCTGCTCAGCAGGGAGCCTGCTTCCCTCTCTCTCTGCCTGCCTCTCTGCCTACTTGTGATCTCTGTCTGTTAAATAAATAAATAAAATCTTTAAAAAAAAAAAAGACTAGTTTAAAAAAAAAAGAAATTAGACCATACACAGTGTTGTAAACACTATGGAATTAAATATTCAGAAACAATCGGAAAAATGTCACTAACCAGCTCCATTGCAGGTGAGCAAACTGGAGCTTGCAGAAAGGTAGACACATCCAGCTGCTATCATCGTTGCAGAGGGGACTGATGTTGATGCCTATGGAAGGTCGGTGGCTCCATGATTATATTTTTTTCAAAGATTTTATTTATTTATTTGAGATAGATATAGAGAGAGTGAGCAAGAGAGCACGAGCAGGGAAACAGAGGGCGAGGGAGAAGCAGGGTCCTATTGAGCAAGAAGCCCAAAGTGGGACAGGGCCAGGACCCTGTGATCATGACCTGAGCCAAAGGCAGATGCTTAACTGACTGAACCCTCCTGGTGCCCCTCCATGAATTTAAAACAAAGTTCTTGGTGGTAGGCTTTGGGTCACAGCCGATCTGTGGGGGTGGAAACTGACCAGAGGGATGGAAATTGAAAGATAAAGTGATGTTGAAGGAGAAAAGTTGTGGACAAACTGAAACCCACTTTATCACTTGTGTTTTTCCCTCATTCCCTTAAATCAGCTGTGTCCTTTGAGTTTGGCAGATGCGGCCTCATTTTTGCCTACTAAAATCTCATGCAATTTTTTTTTTTTTTTTTTTTTTTAGCTAATCCTAAACTGGAAATACTGAAAAATACAATTTTGTTCATAGTTTACTAAGATAACACATTATAAAATCACTATCCCCCCTATGATAAAAGACAAAACCTTGTTATTTACTCTTAATTTTTCCAAAGCTACCCTTCATGCCTGGAAATAAGAAGAAACATCTGCAATGGTAGTACAAGATGTTATATCCATGAGATGAAAGACGCGTGGCAAAACAGGAAGATAGAAGTCTATGTTTGATCCTGACTTTAGTAAATGGTTACATTTATTATAAAGACATGCATATAATAACTTTATTTAAGGCAGAAGTTGTCAAATTATCTTTTATTTGCATTCTCACCTGATATAGCTAGGAAATCAAGAAATATTGACTCTAAATTTGGTATCTGAACCAGCATATATGAGTCAATAAACATGTTTCAATGTCTTTTTCCTTAGGATACAGTGACCCTTTTTTATATGCCGTTTCAGATCTTCCTTAATTTCAGGATTATTTTTTTTATTATCTTCAAATACTGTCCTTTGGATTTGTTGGGTATAAATTTTGGACTTTCTACTTCAAAGACTTAATCTATTATTTTTCTATCCTCCATGTTCATTATTTTCTCTCCTATTTCTTTAATCTTTCTGGTTTTTTTCTATGTTCATAGTAATCTCAAGCTTTTCTTCTATATCTAGTTTTGGTTGTCTATTAATGTATTTATTAATCCTTAAAAGCATTATTTGGGTATTCATTGTTCCTTCTTGGCTATTTATTTATTTATTTATTTATTTATTTTTAGCTATTTGTGTTATTATGACATCCCACTACTGAAATTCTTTTTTTTTTAATTGAATTTGCGTTCTACTTAGTTTTTTTTTTTTTTAATATGAAACATTTATAGGACATGTCAAAGGACATTTATAGGTCTCTTTGACAATCTTTGGCATATTGTATTTATTTTAGTTTTTAAAATTTCAGGTTGGTTAACAGGTCACTTCTTTTTCATTTTGCTTACTGTTAATATGGACCAGTTTGTCTACATACCCTATTTTATCTGGTGCAGCTGCAGTGACTTTTCCTTGACTCTCTTCCCAACTTGGATGAGACTATATATATTCCTTCTAACCTACAATATGAGGAAGTTGGGGGTAAGTGGGAGAATCATTTTCATATATTAATTTTTTAACTTGTGGGACAAACAATCAAAACGTGACAATATGTGACACATTAGTTACATTGTCCCTTGCTGTTGGCACATCTCACCTTTGACTTAAGTGTCATGTTTTAGAAAATCTATTCTTCACAAGTGAAAGAGATTGAAATAACTCTTACATTTATAAATAGTACAATTTCAGAACATTGGATATAATATTCTAAATAATACAATGGATCTCTTATTTTGTATTATTAAAATTCATTTACAGATAGATAAAATAAATTGAGTGGTTGCTTTCTACAAGGCTCTCTTACAAAAGACTTCCTAGGGGCACCTGGGTGGCTCAGTGGGTTAAGCTGCTGCCTTCCGCTCAGGTCATGATCTCGGGGTCCTGGGATCGAGTCTTCATTGGGCTCTCTGCTCAGCAGGGAGCCTGCTTCCCTCTCTCTCTCTCTGCCTGCTTCTCTATCTACTTGTGATCTCTCTCTGTCAAATAAATAAATAAAAATCTTAAAAAAAAAAAAAAGACTTCCTAATCTATCACTGGGACACTACGTAAAAAAGTATCAGCCATAATAACATGTGTCCTTCATCAACCAAATTTGAAATGACTCTTTAAATATTATTGGCACCAACAAAGAAAGGCATTTACAATGTTCCTAGTTCTTGTCTTTTAAATAAAGTTATATGTATATTGTATTTGGTTGGATATTTTGTATAATATGTCCACTAAGTATGTATAACTCACACTTAGGACCTATACTCAATGCTAGAAGGACTTCTAGAAACCATTGCTGGAGATTAACAAAAACCATGATGCATTCAGAATTTGTATCTTCTACACAAAGTTTTTTTTTTTTCCACCCAGCTTTGATGCTCTCCATTCTCTTTATCAAACCTCAAGATATCCCTGCTGTCTTACTCATTTTTTTCTTCATTAAATTTATTGTTATATTCTATGTCCAGTCAAGGCCAAACAGCAGCATTTACATTTTATGGAAATTATAGGTATGAAATACACAATGATGAATTTCTGGCCAAGACTGGGCTAGGAAAAGATTAATGTTTTTGATTGCATGACTACAGGCATTTACTAACTCTGTAAATATATTCCCTACCTCCACCTCTAGGTAATATATGCTTTTTATCTGTTACAGAATGAAGGAATTTCTTGCAGCAGAGCAGATATGCAAGAAAAGATACTGGTAAAATCTGAACTCAATGAGCTACAAAAGGTTCATGTACTTCTAGAGCAGCATTTCTATATACTAACTCACACTTTTATTTCTTCAGAGATCTAAAAGTTTAGCTAAATAAATGTGCCACATATTGGTCCGGGGAGAAAACAAAGACCATTAGATCTCGGGATGTCAATGAAAGATCTTTTGATTAGTGTTATTGGAAGAAAGGAAAAAAACTCTTCAGACACCAGTAGGTGAAATATAAGTCCTGATTCCACTATTAGTAGAAAAGGATTTTACTTGATAAATATAATAAGTAATAGCATTATATATGTGTGTATATTCAAGGCATTTTATAAAATATTTTCTCATATTGAAAAGTGATTAAATAGTAAATAATAGCTTGATTTAATAACACATCAACATTTGTTTAATCATTAATAAGATATACTGTTATATATAATTCTGGGAACTAAATATTTTTTTCAACATGATAACTAACATGGCTTGGTAAGTGTTTCCCACTACCACCATGCACCATAAAGTATTGAAGGAGATATTTCAGAATAACTGTAAATTGACTATAATTTATTTTGAGGTTATATCTATATATAAATAGAAACTTACTATTTATTTATTACAACTGAAAGGTCTCTGTATGTACATGTGTTCAGTAGACAGAGCCTTACTTTATCTTATTAGTCAGTGACAAGTAAAAAATTTTTTATCATAGTTTGTCTAAATATTTTATTCAACTTGACAAGTTCATTTATGACTCATATCTATCATATGAACATGTTCACAAAGGTTCAAATTATTTTAATTTGTAAGCAATGAACACATCTACTAAGACATCATGTGAAATGAATTTAGGTAGAAAACTGAAAAGTGCATAGCAAAGTAAAATAGTTCATATGTTTTTTCTCCTAGGAGCAAAACAACACTGGTGAACTTCACTTTGAAATCTTGCTTTGTGCTGACAGTTGAACTATAACTATATTTCATAAACCATAGCGCTCCCAAGTTACTGAAAATAAATTGATTTTCTGGAAATATGCGACACACAGGTTCTCAATATGGGTCTTGAACAGTCTGTCCCTAAAGTAGTTATTTCCATTTACACCCCTGACCTGCCAGTATCTTTGGTGCTACTGTAGTTTTTCATGTACTTCAAAAGCTAGAGATCTCTTTCCATCCCTCTTAATCTAATATAAACTGCACATGCTTCTATCAGTAAAGACCTTCATTTTTATCCTTCTTCGATTTCATGACACCAGTGGTTCTATATTTCACAGCAAAGGGAGCAGAATGAAATTACATATCACTCAGATTTCAGCAATATCTGGTTTATGTGATTCAGGACCTCCATACAAAGAAGAGGTCATTCTCAATATTTTAGAAAATGGCTCTTTCTGGGAATTCTGTATGATAAACCTGATAATATGTTTGATTGGAGGTGGTAAAAATATGCCTATTTGGAAAAAAGTGGGAATAATTAAAAAATCAGGCCCTAAAATGGCAACTGCCAGTATAAACCTAAGTAGTTAATAAACAAATTAGCTAAAAGTAAAATAGTTGAAGTTGATACCAAAAAAAAAAAAATGGAGTAACTAAGGGAGCAGAGTTGTTGGATTATTCTATATCTAGCACAGACATCATGAGTGAAGGCAAAGCAAAATCTAAAAAGCAACAAAACTCAAAAACAAATTAACTCCCTCCACCTCAAAAAAAAATTCCCAAAACTGGATGTGAGAAAAATACATCATTTTACTTAGGAATAGTGATTTCATTATGCTTAAAGATAAAAATAATGACAATACATGAATACATGTTGACTAGAATTTTTGTTTTTGGTGATTTTGATCCATTTAAATGTTTCCCTCTGAGCTTAAAAAAAAAAAAGGTAAGAAATAAAAGAATAAAGTAAGATAAGAACAAGATACAAAGGAAAGGGCCAAATGAAAATGCTGCCAAAGGAAAAAAAAAATTTTCATGGTGACTTAAAACTTTATTCTATAGAAGATAGATTAACTGGCAGCAGATTTGTACCAAACATGGAATAATCTAATTGTAGTCTATTTTTTAAGTTATGTTGGAATGGGTATGGTTAAGAGATAGGGGTCAAATGTCCAATGCACAAAGATGTTACAGAATTGATTTGGGTAAATGCTGATGTCTAAGTAATTTTAATCCTTGCATTGGATATGGTAGAAATAGTTTAGATGTTCCAGTCTGTTGCTTTGAGACACTGTAATATATTAACTGTCTTCCACAGAACTGCCAGGAACTAGAGAGAATGTGAAAGTCTCAGCCATACAGATTGTTGTTAGGGCAAAAATCCAGTCCTGTTGTGAAAGCAGAACTCTGAATATGGATTTGACTAGAAGAGGATTGTATGTGCTATAATCCATGGGGCCAACCAGGGGTAGATTCCATGGGCATAACTGGGTAATTGACTGGAATGGGTTGTCTGAATAGATTTAAGCGGATTTGAAATGGTGGAGAATGAAGCACTGCTGGGAACCTATTGCAGGGTCTGAATGAATGCAGTAGCTGATGCCAGAAAGCAGGAATTAAGCCTCCTGAAAACCAGGGACGTGTGACCATGTTCCAGGAGTGAATCCAGATGCAGAAGCCAAAACAAGATCAACAAGGAGCAGCTGTCACTACAGTAAATTCAGGTAGGAAAAAAAGAGCCAGAAAACATAATGAAGTGAGATTAAGGAACTCTTGGAAGTAGCATTAGGTAGCACCCAAATAATGTTCCATAAAATACTCAAGAGAACTTTATATACTTCTACATTTATGTTCTTTCATTCAACATGTTTCTGTTAATTACCCACTTAGTGTTATAGCGTGGGCCAATATATACTATTACTTACAGTAATTTCTGGTAGTGGCAACCTAATTTAGAGCTCATGTTCATCAGAGTTGGTTCAGCAACTCAATAGGATTTATGTTGTAGATAAACATTGTCAGGTTCCATAAGGCAATCAGGCAATATAGCACACATATACAGAAATATTATTTTCAAATATATGCGTCAAATTAGTACTTTCTTAAATAAGTAAGCAACACTCTTGTTTGCGGACTATCGTTTTGGTTATAACAGCAGAGATACATACTTGTTTTAAGTTAGAAATCTTCACAGTTCAAGGAAAAAATATGTGATCTAAATATTTTGGAAAATAGACTTTCCTCTCTTAAAAGAAATAAAACAACTCTCTTTTTGTGTTGTAAACGACCTAGGCTACTGATTCCTCTTTCATTCCTCTATCAAATTTTCTCTATACTGGCAGCCAGTTAAAATCCTTTGCCCAACAGAACGTATTTCATAATATTAAAGGTAATCCCATCCAAATGAAGCATCTTTTTTTTTTTTAAATGTTAAAAATGTGTTTTATTTTTTTTTAATCTTAATTTTTTATTTTTTATAAACATATATTTTTATCCCCAGGGGTACAGGTCTGTGAATCACCAGGTTTACACACTTCACAGCACTCACCAAATCACATCCAAATGAAGCATCTTATGTAGGATGAAATTCTTTAAATTTGAAGTAGGAAAAAAATCTTATCAGACGTAAATCTTAGATTATTATAACATGGACTCTGAATTTCAAATGACTGGTTTTGAAACAAGCCACATCACTTACTTGATGTGTGGCCTTTGTCAAATTGTTTAAATTCTATTTGCTTTAGGTTTTTTCTTGATAAAATTGGCAGAATAATGGCATCTATATGTGATTGTTGTGAGGACTATGAGACAACACATATAAAATACTTAAAAGAGTTACCTACCACATGTGAAGCCAACAATAAAATGTTAGCCAGCAGGAGCAGTTAAAGTAGTAGCCACAGTAACAGTAAGTCTGCCAGATTTAGGAAATAAAAACAATATATGTAATTAAAGTTAAATTTCAGATAGATAAGAGGTAATTTTTATATGATAATCTCAAATATTGACAGTTGTCAATCATGGCAGTGACACGTGCTTGTGATTATTATATTAAGTCCTCTATCTTACCTTGAAGCTTGGTAGTAGTAAAGAACACCTAGTCTAAATGCTTAGGGCCAGGGAAAAAAGTCCATGGAGTGAGTTAATTGGTTTTTCATAATGTAAGATATTACATAATTCTTAGGAAAGCAACAGTAGTTTTAAAGACAATTAATACATTGAAAGGAGTAACAATTCTTCAAAAAATAAATTTTATCATCATATCAACTTTTTTCAAGTTCGGTTTACTTTGTTTTAAATGACACTATTTGTTATTTATTAGACATAAAGCGTACCAATGATGGGCTACGCAGGGTTCTGCCACTTCTTTTTAAACCTTTCCTCCTTGAAGATTCAAGAAGTTTTGGGGTCAAGTATCCCTCTGCTGCATTTTTATAGGATTTGAACATTATAACTGTATGCCCCCTCTTGCAAGGTAGTAGGGAGAGGTTTTCTTGGTATATTGTTAAAACTCAGAGTGTATTTAAAACAGCCTGATAGAAGCAATAGTAAAAGAATGAGATATCCTAAATGAAAGGGATGATAGGGTCCAGGGACAGGACCCCACAGTTGGGCCACCTTGGGGCTTTGTTGTAACTCTTGGTAGAATTTGTTCAATACTAATTCTAGTTACTGTTTACCAGGAATGTTAACATTAGCATTACTCAGGTGATTATTTTGCAAAATAGGTGCTAATCTGTAGCACATTCAAAAGAAGAAAGAAACTGTTATTCTCTGATCTTGGAAAGATGTTTGATGTAGATAAGTATTCCAAGGTAATTGCCTTATGCCAACGTAAGGATTTAAAGGGATGGAAATAAAGTACAGAATTGAGCAAGACAATGGTAGACAAAAATAGTCTCTTTTTTCAAGTAAAACTGTCCATAAATATTTAGAAACAAAATGTAAAGTCAGCTTGTGCTAAAGAAATCTGGATCATCACTGTATTTTATAAACTAGAAAATAAATTAGAAGCCATGTTCAGAATATTAGATTGCATAAAATATTCACCTATTTGTGAGGGTCAAAATAGTTTTCTGAAGCCAATTTCAGAAACAAAAGTAATTAATTAAAATAAAAGTACAATTCAATCCTTTAAAATATGAAGGTTGATGCAAAAATTAATTATTTATATATAATAATCTCATTTTAATATGATTTAAGCACAGCCATACAGTAAGTTAATTTCATGTAAATATTTTAATAAATATGTCCAGAATATAATTATATATATGTATGTGTGTTTATGCTCTCTGTTTATATATATAAAGAATATATATAGAATATATATAGAATTTTCTTCTATTTCTGCTATTTTTATTAATGTAAATATATGCTTTATATATACACAATGAACCCCATATAATCAGTTATATATATATATATATATGTAATGATTACATTTATATATATGTATAATTTATTACCACTAATGTGAGTATAATTTACATATAATAGTTACTGAAAATATAAAACAGTGTGAAGGATAACTAGAACACATTTAAATATTTCCCTAGATATTACTTTTCTCAAGAAAATGACTGATGTATAGGATGATGAAATGCAGACCTCACACCACAAATTAAAATATCCATTTTTTTCTACTTAGACAAGGAAAAGATAAAAATCCATTAACAAATTTTGTCTGAGCTATTCTTTTAACATTTACTTTTACACATGAATTTTAAAATTGGCTTGCCAAGTTCTTTGAATAATCTTGTTGCTATTTTATTTAGGCTGAATTGAATTTACAGATAAATATTGAGTATTGATATTTACACAACTGTAAATATTGTGCTCTGAACCTAAAGATATGAGTTCTCTCTCATTTATCCAAATTTTCTTATATATTCTTTTCTATTTGGGGATATGCAGCTTAATGTCTTTGACATTCCTATAGCACTATTTTAAGGGACTGGGTTGTTTTATTGTTGCTATTTTTATTAATGTAAATGTTTGAGCTGATAATCTCTAGGGTATATGTAGGAAAAACATAATTTTTAGTTGACCTTTGCCCACTTGAATGAATTCTCTTGCTTTAAATGCTACAATTTATTTCATTTGGTTCTCCTGAATTTCCTTAAAAGGAGATTTTATTATCTATACATAGTATCAGTCTGTTTTTTTTTTCATATTACAGAACACATGAATATTTCATATCTTCCATAAAAGAAAAAAAATGGATCTATTCTACTGGATAATGAAATAGTGTGAATTTCAGTTTAATTTTTATATATAATATTTATTTCAATAGATGTCCTAAATTACTTTAAGTCAACAGAATTTTCTTCTAACATATTTCAAATACAAGTGTCCAACTGGATTCTATAATTCCATTATGCTTTGAACAGTGTCAGAAGGGACTCTAGAGAACTTTATGAATAACTACAATATTTTCAAAAAGATCATTTAGGCGATTATGTATTAAATTAGTTGAATATCAAATGGAGTGATAGCAGAACACATAATGTACTGTTAGAATTTTCAAAAGACATTTATATATTACTCTGCATTTGTCTTTAATCCAATATGCTCCCACAACTGATTGCCATAAAATCATAATCTTCAAATTACCTTCCCTTGATAAGACATCACTAAAATATATTACTGCTTATCCAAAACAGAACAAGATATTTCTTACACACATGTTCTTTAACCCTACTATGTTTACATTCAAAAAAACACAATGGAGTTTTGTTTCATCTATAGGAAGGATCTCATACCCCAAGACACTTTTGCAAAATAACTGCTCTAGGTGTTAGAACAGGTGAAGTTTGTGAATGGTGTTATACTCTCCTGCATCAGTTATTTTATATAATAACCTTTTCAGGATCTAAAGTCATACAGGAAAATTACACCAAACTACTGGCGTATGCACTCCATTGGTATTGATTTCTTCCTCAGAAACAGAAAGGGAGTGTATCTTATACCTTGAATGCTCTAAAATCACTTCAACAAAAGAAAAGAAAAAAAAAAAAACCTTGTACATTTGAAAGGGCATTGTTGGCATAAGGGCTCCTTCTAAGTATATTTTCATTTTCAAATAAATATCACAGATTTAATAGATGAATGCTATCTCTTAGTCAGCTAAGGTGCTATAACAAGACATCAGAGACTATGTATTTTAAACAATAGACATTTTTTTCTCACAGTTCTTAAGGCTGGGAAGTCAAGGATCAAGTGCTGGAAGATTTGGTCATAGTGAGAGCTCCTTTTCTGGCTGGCATAGCTGGCTGTCTTTTGGATCTTTCCTGATAAAGAGAGCTCTGGTCTCTTCAGCTTCTTACAAGGACACTTATTTCCATCATAGAGTCCCCATCCTCATGATTTTGTTTAAGCCTAATTACCTCACAAAGGCCTCACCTCCAAATACCATTCTATTGGAAGTCAGGGATTCAACATACAAATTGGGTGTGGGGGGAAGGGGAGCAATTCAGTTCATAGCAAATTCTATAAGTTTTTTTTTTTTTAATTTTTACAATGTCGAATATCATACAGCTTCTTGACAGGCAATATTTTAGTTACTTTAATATTGATAATTATGAGGTAAGCAGAAATCATTGCTTGAAATACATTTTTATTACTCAGTATTTCTATTAAAAAAGCACATTTCATTGTTGAACATATAAATAAAGAATATAAAGTCACCTGAAATTAAATATTGCAATATCTTGTTTTGTAATTTTTATACCTTCTCAGAAGATACATTTCTGACTTCTTTATAATTTAATCTTCATGTCATTTATGGTATTAAATACTTTATAAAATGTTGCCTGTGATGGGTTAAAAATATTTCATGATTCAGAGGTTTCAATGTTTATGTAACCAGTGCCTGATACTTATTATCTAAGTTATTTAGTGAATAAAATTCAATTTAAAGATCTTACTGCAAGTTGACTCCATTTTTATTACAAAGTAATTTATAATACTGGACAGAGAAGACTTCACTGGGAGACTATTTATATTGTGACTAATTAATGAACTGAAGTTTATGGAAAATTTACAAATACATTTTTTACAGTTATAGCATCAATAATTCCCATAAATTGGAATAACCCTTTGATATCAGTATATATGGATGTGTATTAATACATTTCAAAGTAAAAGTATATATTATATTGCCAATAATAGCAATAAAGGTATGAACACTTTATCTGAATTTAGGTTAACAGAAGAAAACAAACCATAGTCTAGGGATTGCATCACTTACTGTGCTGTGTCTCTAAGTGAATATGGTAGTGTTCAACAGTAGTGCATCATCTTAACATGTCTCATGTCACCTTTCAGATGGTCCTACACCCTGTTGTTTTTGCTGCACTTGTTTTCCTGGGGATAACTAAAAAGCTATTTGGTCATCTATTTTTCTACTTGTCAACTAATAAAGATCTATGCAAATGGAAGAACAACCATCAACAACCAAATCCCTCAGTTGTTTGGTAAGCCCTCAAATTTGTACAGCAAACTTACTTGTCCCTACATTCTGTAACTCACAAAACCATTACTGGAAAACTCTGTAATATAACTGTTCATGACTGACATTATCCACCTTCTAATTTGGGGGAATTGTGACTAGGACATCTTAATTAATTACCTAAACATTGCACAGCTTAAAGTGCCAAGTAAGAATGTAAATCCAAGCCTTAGATAATTAAATGGAGAATATTAATCTGAGTTTTCAAACATGGAATACTAAGTTTGGGATTTTGTATTTTCTAAAGTTACCATGCTTCACACTAGATCCCCAGAGATTACTCACCTTATTGTTGCACATTTGTTCTTTGGACCTACATCTCCTCATTTCCTCTATCCTCAAGTCCCTACAACTACTAAAATTACTCTCCAGTTCTGTGAGTTCAACTTTTTTAGGATCTAGATAGAAGTGAGATCATAGAATATTTATCTTTCTGTATCTCACTAATTTCACTTATCATAGTGCTTTTCAGGTTCATCCATATTTTTGCAAATGACAGGGTTTGTTTTGAATAATATCCACTATATGTACATAGCACATTTGTTTATGCATTAATTCATCAATAGACCCATGGGTTGTTTCCATATTTTAATTATTGTGAATAATATTGCAATGAACATGAAATTGCAGGTATCTTTTAGAGATCCTGATTTCATTGACATATACAGAGAAGTAGGATTACTGGATCATAAGGTAGTTCTGTTTTTCATTTTCTGAAGACCTTCCATTACTGTTTTTCACAAAGGCTGCACCAGTTTACACTCCTAGCACCAAGAGTCAATGGTTCTCCTTCTACACACCCTCATCAATACTTGTTATCTTTTAACTTTTTGATAATAGCCATCCTAATAGGTATAAGGTAGTGTTTTATCATGGTTTAGATTATATTGTCTTGATGATAAGTACTGTTGAGCATCTTCTCATATTCCTGTTGGCCATTTGTAGGTTTTCTTTGAAAAAATGACTATTCATATAGTTTGCCCATTTATTTATTTATTTATTTTTAGTTTGCCCATTTTTAACTGTGTTATTTGGTTTTCTATTGAATTGGAGCCACCCTTTATATATTTTGGATATCAATTCCTTATCAGATAGATGGTCTGCAATTTTTTTTCTCATTCTGTAGGGTAATTTTCACTGGGTTGATTATTTTCTTTGTGTACAGAAGATTTTTAGTTTGATATAGTCTTAGTTGTTTATTTTAGTTGTTGTTTTTACATGTATTTTTGGAGTCTTATCCAAAAAATCATTGCCAAGACCAATGTCAAGTGTTTATCCTCTATTTTTTTATTTTTTTAGGAGTTTTTTGGTTTCAGGTCTTTCAGTTAGGTCTATAATCCATTTTCAGTTAATTTTTGTGTATGGTATAAGATAAGGATCTAATTTCATTTTTTAAAATGTGCTTATCCAATTTTCCTAATAATTTGTTGAAAAGACTATCTTTTCCTCATTGTGTATTCTTAGAGCCTCATCAAAATCAGTTGACTATATATGCATCTGCTCATTTCTAGGCTATTGTGGTCCTTGGTCTATGTGTTTGTTTTTAATATTAGCACCATCTTGTTTTGACTTTCACAGGTTCTAAATTGTGGAAATTATTTTTAAATAAGGAGTTTTTAATTTTCATAGGTTATCTTGCACATTTCCTCTAAGGTATGTTCTCCCATATTCTCTCAGCCAGAGAAAACAGGGTTTACTCATGTTGTCCTCATACCCGGTCTATGCCACACTTGCCTCCCATGTGTCCACTTGCAGGTGTCTCCCTACTCCATGGTAATAGGAATTATTAGTTTGATAATTTATGCTCTCAGGCATCCATTAGAGCACAATGTATTGTTCCCTAGGATTGCCATGATGTATATAAAGACTCCAATCTGTATCTATAATCTGTACTATTAATACTTTGATTTCTATTAACTATTCATAGTTTGCCCATTTTTAACTTCTATTTGGTTTTCTATTGAGTTGGAGCCATCCTTTATTTATTTTGTAACTGTACTATTAATACTTTGCTATGTTCCTTTGGTTTCTAGATTCCCTTTGGTACATGAAGCACATGTGACCATGGTAGGCCCGGCTATTTCCTTTTTTTTTTTTTTTTCCAGGTTCCCCTTCTGTTATTAGAGAAACTTAAATCAATAAGCAAAATATTTTGAAGCACAAAGAAGCCATTGCAGCTAATGCAGTTATAAATACTGTACAAAGAAGAATGAGGAAAATAAAGCCTCTACTTTAAATTTGGCCAGAGAGATGAAGCCAGGAATAAAAAATAATGTGAAGCGATACAGCAGAAGTACCAAATAAATAGACCAGGGAGGAGATAATATTATATTTAATCTCGAAATACATCTTTTGACAACATCGCAAAATAGAATTATTTGAGATCAGATTTAGCTTCATCTTCACTTTGATCGTTTTCAAATCCAAGCAGCAAAAGTAGCTTTAGATCTGTTGTTGATTTATATCAGACTATTTTATTCTGTATCTGCATGATTTTCCACTCATGGAGATTCTGAATTACTTACATATTCATGTCAACTGTTGCAGTGATTTGCCTTCTAAGTTACCAACTACATCCTGTAGGGTGACTGGTCATTAGCATATATACACAGAGTCATGCATGCTTATTATAACAGGTTTATTTGTAAGGAAACTGAGGCCCTCATATTTTAATTAAGTCCCTCAAATTCACATGGTAGATAAGAAATCCCAATTGCAAACTCAACTGCTCTTCTCAAACCCACTACGAACTTAGCCTTTCTTACAAAGTTGAAAACATTACCTGGTTTAAGTCTACTAAATGTTTTCAAAATAACTCTTTCCGATATTTTAAATGTAATGCTTTGGTAATGAATTGGTTTGGAGCAGTTGCATGGCATATATTAGACAATAAAAGGTTAGCAAGATATCATCAGATATAGTTTGCACTGAATTATCATTAGATGTCAACGAACACACACACACACACACACACACACACACAAACACCAGGCTCATAATAGGACAGTCTGGCTCAGAGAAATTCTTGGTAAAAGAGGAGTTAGCAAAAATATAGATGGAATTAATTCACTCAGCAAACATTAATTGAATGAATATAACCTCTGGCAGCTTAAGACATTTTGGATGAAGAAAGCTTAAGATCTGCTGTGATTGCAAATTAGTTGATGTGCCATGAAAGAAGAACTAGTACCTATTATATTGTGCTATTGGGAATGAAGAAATATTTTAGAAAAGAATCATCTCAACAGCGAGAGAGTTTTCAAAAGATTTATACCCTAGGGATATTGAAAAATAAACCCAGTGCAATGATTATTAAGCATACAACCCATGACTACTGATTTTATTCCTAATACAGAATGCTTCTGGAGAATTTTAATGAAGGCTGAAAGAACTTCATGTAACAATACTTATATCATTTTATTTAACAATGGGAAAATCTGAAAGGAATGAATGAGAGTGTTCATAAAAGCCTACAGTACTGTTTCCAAACCTTCAAAATAAACTGATTAAATAAGTAAGATCAAACATAAACATTATTTATTTTAAATTATTTGGAACAGAATGCTGATCTATATATTTATTTCAAATAAAATTAAAAGTGAGTATACTATTAAAATAATACAAATATTTTAAACAAAGTTGTAAAAACTTCTGTATTTTGGGTTGAAAACTTTGAAAGCAAATCCAAATAATATAAATGTAGTATGGTATGAAACCATAAATATTTGATTATTATTAGAAATATACTACAAAATCATATTAAATATTTTATTATTATACTTTAATTCTTGATGATAAATGTATATCCAGATGACATCTAATTATATTAAATATATTCAATTTATTCATTAAACACCTTTTGTTATTTATCACAAATGTTTTGACAAAATTGTAACTTAAGTGTTTTAAACATTGCTGTATATTTATTATTATATTTTTATTTGAGTATGGTTGATATTACATATGTTTCAGGGGTACAACACAGTGATTCAGTGAAGTCTATACATTACACTACGCTCACCTCAAGTGTAGCCACTATCTGTTACCTTGCAGAGCTATTACAGTATCATTGACTATATTTCCTATGCTGTAACTTTTATTCTCATAACTCTTTCATTTCATAACTGGAAGCCTGTATTTTCCCCTCCCCTTCACCTATTTTACTCTTCCCCTCATTCTTCCTCTTGAGTGAATTAATTCCACCTATATTTCTGTTAATACTTTTTTCTAAGAAGTTCTCTAAACAAACCATCAGTTTGTTCTCTATTTATAAGTCTGATTCTGCTTTTTGTTTATACATCTGTTTTGTTTTTTAGATCCCACATGTAATTGAACTCATATGGCTTTTGTCTTTCTCTGTTTTACTTATTTCACATAGCATAATACCCTCTAGGTCCATCCAAGTTGTCATGAATGGCAAGATCTCATTTTTTAAAGATCGCTCTTTATTTTTGCGAAGTGTTCCATTATCTTTAATTTATATTCTAACTAAAACATATAAAATCCAAAAAATTATCTTAAAATGTAATATTAAATTATAAATATTATCTAGTACTAAAGATACTATTTTACTTAAAGGTATGTGGATTTTCAGCATTTCTTATTATATCACATAAGTCTAAACACATCTTAATTCTTTATTTTCACAGGTACACTTATCTATTACATGAACTAACTCTAAGTTAATGATTTATCTTTTAAACATGGGTTCACCTTTCTCTTTTTATACATTTCTTTATAACAAGGGTTAACAACCCCTAACCATATTTCTTCATCTGCAATACTTCAGGGCATGCTATACTTAAGGCTCCAAACATCTCTTCTCTTTTCCTGAAGCTTCCTTTGGTTTCAGTGCGCTGCTTTCACCCAGAGTTAGACTAGAGTACTAGAAAATACATTCTGTAGGGAGTGACTGTCAAGGGATGACTGATGAAAATAGTTGCATAAATACCCCAGTATCTGTACCTTGAGACAGGGAGTAAGTCTGATATGTACATTCTAAAATAACTTCCAGCATTTCCCCGACAAGGTTAAACTCCAATAGCTGTATTCAAAATAACCGCCTTGTTAAACGTTTACTTACCTGTCTTATTTCTCTCTACTTCTCCTCCCAACACATCACTTCTTTCATGTTCCAAACAAATTCCACATATACCTTTATCTCAAGTTTTATTTTAGGGGAAGGGTAATCCAAACTTAGACACATCCTCCGCCTATATTCTGACTTATAATAATACCACTATCTGTAACATTATTGTTATATGAGATGAAGCCTACATCTTTCAGAGGAATTTCAATTGTGTGTTTCTGGGGATAATTATTCCTGAGCCTAAATCTCGAAACACACAGGAATGTCACATTAACAAGATAGATAAATATCTTTAGCATTTGAATTCTACCACTTATTACAACTCTTAAGTTCAGTTTATCATCTTATTGTCAGTGAAATAAATCTATTATGCTTCCGTCTAAGTACTTTATATTTAGGATCTATATTTATCAAGTATAGTTATTTCAAAGAACTAAATCACCATAGACTTTCATACACAGAGCATTTAGTACTTATAGTGGATTAAAAATAGGCACTCATTTTTAAAATTATTTTTTATTTATTTTAGAGAGAGAGTGGGGAGAGGAACAGAGGGAGATGGACAGGCAGATTCAAACTCAGTGCTGAGCATGGAGGCCTCAATCCCACAACCCCAAGAACTTGACCTGAGTGGGAAGCAAGAGTCAGGTGCCCAAACGACTGAGTCACCATACACCACAATAGGCACTCATTTTTTTTTAAAACTCTTCCTCTAGAGGTGAGGTCAATGTCATGTCCCTTGAATCTGAGAAGGGTCTAGAACTGCTCCTGTGAGGGGATGGGAGCCACGCCAGTGGGCAGAACGTGCAAGCCCTGCTACAAAGCCTGAGATACACACTCACATCCCTCATGCTCCCCTGAGGGAGTTACAAGGGCCCGGCCGGCGCTCTTTAACCCGCGCCATTGTTTCAGAGCCTAACCTGCGCGCCCCAAACTCTCCCCTGACAGAGGTGCGCAAAAGCCCAGCCTGGTGCTTTCGGACCTGTGCCCCATTCTCAGTGCCTGAGACGCGCGCGCGACCCACAGCCACACGTGAAAGAGGGGCGCGCAAGCCGGGCACTCTTAGACCCAGCAGGACCAGGCACTCCCAGCCCGGGCCAGTGGGAAAATCTCAGTGTGCGATTGCTGCTTGGAAACTCTCTGAGGGTCCGGAGCTCCCAGACAGCCGCCACTGCCTTGGCTTTCTGACATATTGTCTATGCTGATGGCCGTTAGCTCTCTCAGAAACAGACAGATCATTGAAGCAGAAAATCAATAAAGAAACAAGAGGATTGAATGACACATTGGACCAGATGGACCTCATAGATATATACAGAACATTCCACCCTAAAACAACAGAATACTCATTCTTCTCAAGTGCACATGGAACCTTCTCCAGAATAGACCACATACTGGGTCATCAGGACTCAGCTGATTCCAAAAGACTGAGATTATTCCCTGCATATTCTCAGATCACAGTGCTTTGAAACTGGAGCTCAATCACAAGGAAAAGTTCAGAAGGAACTCAAACACCTGGAAGCTAAAGGCCACCTTGCTTAAGAATGCTTGGATCAACCAGGAGATCAAAGAAGAACTGAAACAATTCATGGAAACCAATGAGAATGAAGACACTTCTGTCCAAAACCTATGGGATACAGCAAAGGCGGTCCTAAGGGGGAAATACATAGCCATCCAAGCCTCCCTCAAAAAAATTGAAAAATCCAGAATACACCAGCTGTCTCTACACCTTAAAGAACTGGAGAATCAACAACAAATCAAACCAACTCCACAGATAAGAAGGAAATCATCAAGATTAGAGCTGAGATCAATGAGATCTCAGCCGGCGCTCCTTGACCCACGCCATTGTTTCAGAGCCTAACTAGAAGCTAGTTTTTTGAAAGAATCAATAAGATCGATAAACCATTGGCCACACTAATCCAAAAGAAAAGAGAGAAAGCCCAAATACATAAAATTATGAATGAAAAGGGAGAGATCACAACTAACACCAAGGAAGTAGAAACAATCATCAGAAGTTATTATCAACAGTTATATGCCAATAAGCTTAGCAACCTAGATGAAATGGATGCATTTCTGGAAAACTATAAACTACCAAAATTGAACCAGGAAGAAATCGACAACCTGAATAGACCGATATCTAGTAACGAGATTGAAGAAGTGATCAAAAACCTCCCAAAAAACAAGAGCCCAGGACCTGACGGATTCCCTGGGGAATTCTACCAAACTTTCAAAGAAGAAATAACACCTATTCTCCTGAAGCTGTTTCAAAAAATTGAAGCAGAAGGAAAACTTCCTTGACTCTTTCTATGAAGCCAGCATTACCCTGATCCCCAAACCAGGCAAAGACCCTACGAAAAAGGAGAATCTCAGACCAATATCACTGATGAATATTGATGCTAAGATTCTCAAGATCCTAACCAACAGGATCCAACAGCACATTAAAAAGATTATCCACCATGATCAGGTGGAATTCATCCCTGGGCTACAAGGATGGTTCAACATTCGCAAATCAATCAATGTGAGCCAACAAATTAATATGAGAAGAGAGAAGAACAACATGGTCCCCTCAATTGATGCAGAAAAAGCATTTGACAAAATCCAACATCCGTTCCTGATTAAAGCACTTCAAAGTATAGGGATAGAGGGAACATTCCTGAACCTCATCAAATCTATCTATGAAAGACCCACAGAAAATATCATCCTCAATGGGAAAAAGCTTGCAGCCTTCCCATTGAGATCAGGAACAAGACAAGGATACCCACTTTCACTACTCTTGTTCAACATAGTATTAGAAGTCCTAGCAACAGCAATCAGACAACAAAGAGAAATAAAAGGTATCCAAATTGGCAATGAAGAAGTCAAACTCTCTATTCGCAGATGACATGATTCTTTATATGGAAAACCCAAAAGACTCCACCCCCAAACTACTAGAACTAATACAGCAATTCAGCAACGTGGCAGGATACAAAGTCAATGTGCAGAAATCAGTGGCTTTCTTATACACTAACAATGAAAATACAGATAGGGAAATTAGAGAATCAATTCCATTTACTATAGCACCAAGAACCATAAGATACCTGGGAATAAACCTAACCAAAGAGGTAAAGGATCTGTACTTGAGGAACTACAGAACACTCATGAAAGAAATTGAAGAAGACACAAAAAGATGGAAGACCATTCCATGCTCTTGGATTGGAAGAATAAACATTGTTAAAATGTCTATACTGCCTAGAGCAATCTATACTTTTAATGCCATTCCGATCAAAATTCCACTGGTATTCTTCAAAGAGCTGGAACAAATAATCCAAAAATTTGTATGGAAACAGAAGAGACCCCGAATCACTAAGGAAATGTTGAAAAACAAAAATAAAACTGGGGCATCACGTTACCTGATTTCAAGCTTCATTACAAAGCTGTGATCACCAAGACGGCATGGTATTGGCATAAAAACAGACACATAGACCAGTGGAACAGAGTAGAGAGCCCAGATATGGACCCTCAACTCTATGGTCAATTAATCTTCAAAACAGGAAAAAATATACAGTGGAAAAAGACAGTCTCTTCAATAAATGGTGCTGGGAAAACTGGACAGCTATATGTAGAAGAATGAAACTCAACCATTCTCTTACACCATACACAAAGATAAATTCAAAATGGATAAAAGACCTCAACATGAGACAGGAATCCCTCAGACTCCTAGAGGAGAACATAGGCAGTAATCTCTTCGATATCAGCCACAGCAACTTCTTTCAAGATCTGTCTTCAAAGGCAAAGGAAACAAGAGCAAAAATAAACTTTTGGGACTTCATCAAAATCAAAAGCTTCTGCACAGCAAAGGAAACAGTCAAGAAAACAAAGAGGCAACCCATGGAATGGGAGAAGATATTTGCAAATGACAGTACAGACTAAAGGTTGATATCTAGGATCTATAATGAACTCCTCAAACTCAACACACACAAAACAGGCTAACATATCAAAAAATGGGCAGAAGATATGAACAGACACTTTTCCAATCAAGAAATACAAATGGCTATCAGACACATGAAAAAATGTTCATCATCACTAGCCCTCAGGGAGATTCAAATTAAAACTAGAAAAGGGAGAGATTAAAACCACATTGAGATATCACCTTACACCAGTTAGAATGGCCAAAATTAACAGAACAGGAAACAACATGTGTTGGAGAGGACTTGGAGAAAGGGGAACCCTCTTCCTGTTGGCGGGAATGCAAGTTGGTGCAGCCTCTTTGGAGAACAGTGTGGAGATTCCTCAAGAAATTAAAAATAGAACTTCCCTATGACCCTGCAATTGCACTCCTGGGTATTTACCCCAAAGATACAGATGTCGTGAAAAGAAGGGCCATCTGTACCCCAGTGTTTATAGCAGCAATGGCCACGGTCGCCAAACTATGGAAAGAACCAAGATGCCCTTCAAAGGACGAATGGATAAGGAAGATGTGGTCCATATACACTATGGAGTATTACGCATCCATCAGAAAGGTTGAATACCCAACTTTTGTAGCAACATGGACGGGACTGGAAGAGATGATGCTGAGTGAAATAAGTCAAGCAGAGAGAGTCAATTATCATATGGTTTCACTTATTTGTGGAGCATAACAAATATCATGGAGGATAAGGGGTTTTAGAGAGGAAAAGGGAGTTGGGGTAAATTGGAAGGGGAGGTGAATCATGAGAGACTATGGACTCTGAAAAACAATCTGAGGGGTTTGAAGTGGTGGGGGGTGGGAGGTTGGGGTACCAGGTGGTGGGTATTATAGAGGGCACGGATTGCATGGAGCACTGGGTGTGGTGAAAAAATAATGAATACTGTTTTTCTGAAAATAAATAAATCAATTAAAAAAAAAAAGAAATAGACCATATAGGGTAATAATACATTATATGTTTATAAAACAATTTAAAAATTAAAAAAAATAAACCTGGCAATTCACAGACCTGTACCCCTGGGGCTAATAATACATTATATGTTTATTAAAAAATAAAAAAAATTTTAAAAAGACCATTAAAAAAAAGGTTTATTTATTATTCTGCAATCAGAAAGAAAACATACTTATATGCTAATATGCATTCTTTTAATTTATTACTACATAATTGTGGTGGTTAATTTTACTTGTCAACCTGACTAAGCCACAGTGTCCAGATATTTGGTGAAATATTATTCCAAGTATGTCTATGAGAATATTTTGGAAGAAATTAACATTTGAAACAGACTGAGTAAAACAGACTGACCTCCATGTGGGTGGGCCCCATCCATCAACTGAAGGCAGAAAACAAAAAGGCTGACTGGCCCTTCCACAAGTAAAAGGGAGCTCCATCTGCTTGACTGCCTTGAGCTGGGGCTTAGATTTGTTTCCTGATTTTGAATTCCAACTGAAACACTGGCTCTTCTTGGGTTTTATACCTGTTGACCCTCAACTGGAATTTACACTATCAGCTCCTGCATTTCCAGCTTGACAACTACAGATCTTACAACTGGTCGGCCTCCACAACATGTGAGCATATATATGTATATATACATACATGTTGTTGAATCTGTTTCTCTGGAAATTTTTGGCTAATTCAATAATTTTATTTTCAGATTTATTATCGTTAGTATATTTATTTCCCTACTATATATATTTTTACTATATTTCATATTCACCAGGTTACCTTTAAAAATTAAAAATTGATAAAAAGAGTAAAGTGCTGAAATCTAGGAGATTCAAGTTGAGAAGTCTTATAGTCATTCCACGATTTATTATAAAAAATATATCTATATATTTATATGTGACACATATAAATATATAGATATATTTTTTTATAGACGTATTTTTTAATGATACTTGAATTCAAGTGAGATTTCAGAGAAGTGTGTATCATACTTTTGAGAGCCTAGTTGCTCAAAAGTCCATTGAATATTAGTATATTAACAGCCCGTATCTACTTCAGAGGAATGAAGCCACTAGAGTTTGGTGTCCTCCAAATGTACGAAGGACTGCATATATAAAATCTATTGCATACTACCTTATTCGTTTATTATTTTATTTACTTACAAGAGATGTCATGGAATGTTCTATACAAAAATTAAAGTCCAATGATAGGCTTGATTGGAAATTGCTGTTAAGCACAGTTGTTCTCATTGAAATGTATGCCTTTTGAATATATTTTTCTTTTGTTCTATTCTTCATATTCTCCTAAGTCATGTGTCACCATGTTACCACACTTCTTCATATGTTAATAGTGGACTTCAGCTTTAGGATTATTCTTGAGTTTATTTAATACTGTGCCTTATAATGACACAACCACAGAAAATATCTTCTCAAGTTTTTGAATATTTGGTATATCTTATCAATAAACCTCAACCATTTGCATTTCTTATGATTAGACCTTTTTCTCCATAGGAGTATATACTAGATTCTTTACTTGGAATGTCAGAGAAATTACTATGTCTTATACTTATACCAATATTCATGAACTCTCTCATGAATCAAAATATTTTTCTTATGCTTACTCACTTGTAACATAAGCTAGCGTTTACTTTTGCAATCATAAAAAAAGAAAATATAAATGCATTTATTATGCATTAGGGATAACCACATTTTAAGATACAGAAAGAAGAAATGCACATGATTTATCCCATGGTAAAGAGATCAACTGAGAATACAATCATAAGATAAAAAAATAATCTATGTCCTTTGTTCAAAACATCATTTTATCTTCTGATTATTTTAATTATTTATTGTTTCCTCCAAAATTTGCTATCCAATCTCTGCATAGTACATTTCAATTCAAAGCTATGTAACTAGCAAAATACAACATTAGTAATATCGGCATGTAACCCAATAATCAAACCTAGCTCATTAATTGTGAGGTATTAATGTCATCAGGAGTGGCTTTCCCGACTTACCAGCATAACTTTCAAGAGTCAGCATGTGATTTTCGTTGCTCTGAAATACAGAAAGCATATGTCAAGACGGAGTCCTCATCAGTGACAAAAAAGTGGTAGCAGAGTGTTTTTGATGACCCACAAATAAACATGTGGCTGCTGAGATATTCAGGTAGTTTGTTACAGCAACAGAGTCTATGGAATTCTGTGTTACGCACTTCTTTAGATATTTTACACCTAATTCTCACGATAACATTGTGAGGGAGGATCTATAAATATAAAAATGAAGAAAACCACCTTTCTGCTTTGAAGGAGATTAAACATAGGCAAAGAAAACACATTTGTAGAGTTGATTTATCTTGTAATACCATAAACAATATAATAGAGCTATGTCGAAAGACCAGAGTTTAGACAAATTGTCTGATTAAAAGAATAGAACAGAATTCCTTCCCAAAGGTAGCAATATTTGAATTGGAAATATGAAGATGAGTAGAATTCCTTCAGATGAAGAAGGGTGGAAGAAAATTCCTGGCAATAACATAATACGAGCCCAATACCATCAACAAATAGGGTGTGTTCAGGTGGCAACATGCACACTGAAGAAAAAGGGTATGGGGTCATGGTGATACATGAGCCTGGATTTACCTTACAGAACTAACAGTGTATAATCAAATAGCACAGATTAACCCAATAATTATTATGCATCGGGGCATATTATTAGAGTTATAGGGATGAAAGAAAAAGTAAGAAGGCCAGCAGATTCTATATAGATATTGAGGGTTAGCATTATTAGATACAAAAGATGGTAAAGTTACCAGGAAAGAGAGTTAATCAATCATTAGATATACAGAAGGCTTTATTAGCTTCATATTTTTATCTATTGAATGTTTCCTTTTTCCCCAAATTTCTCCTTTCTCATATTCCCTACTAACCTCTTTAAAATCCTAAATTCAGGATAAACATTAAATTTAAGAAAAGGTTATTTTCTTTAATATTCATTTTTTACTCATTTCCAGACACTCTCACTCCCTATAAGTCCTCATTTTTTATGATATAAAATTTAATCATGAGCCTCTTCCAAAAAGCCTTCTAATTCACAAACTTTTCCATCTGAATAAATGTTACACAAAAAAGTCAGATTCATTAAACTAAAACATTGATCTTTTTAAATGGTTTTTCTGCCTGAAATATTAAAATAAATTGGTTAATTACTGACTTAAGACTAGATCATTTTATTTGCGGCCAAATTCCTACATAAATTTGCTCAACCCACTATTTCCTTTTAAATTACTTGGGTTTAGTCAAATTATTATTTGTTTTTTCTTTTATCGTTCCGTGACTTTCCCAATTTGTTCCCATATGTTATAGTATCTGTATTACTAGAATTGCCACGTTCTCTAAGTTCTAACTCTTAAAATCCTCAAAAACCAACTAATTATCCTTATGAAGTATCCTTATGAAGAAATAGTTTTTCTGTCTCTCCCTCTCTCTCTCATTCTCTTTTTCTCTCTTCTCTCAGAAATAGTTTCTTAAGGAGCCTTTCATATACTGATGTTGGTATTTATTATGAGGGAGTGAATCAGATGGCCTTAATCTGATTGCTTTTGATCCCTGGCTTCCCCAAGTACTGATAACTTAAGAAAATGGCCTAAAACTTCAATTAATTACCTCTTCTCTAAAATAACTATATTGGGGGCACCTGGGTGGCTCAGTGGGTTAAAGCCTCTGCCTTCAGCTCAGGTCACCATCCCAGAGTCCTGGGATCAAGCCCCACGTCGGGCTCTCTGCTCAGCAGGGAGTATGCTTCCTCCTCTCTCTCTGCCTGCCTCTTGGCCTCCTTGTGATCACTGTCAAATAAATAAATAAAATCTTAAAAAAAAATAAAATAACTATAATATATTTTCCCATTTTATATGTGGTTCATGTCTGAGTTGATTTTTTCCCCTATATAATAGTCTCACACATAGTGTAGAGAATATCAGAAGATACTGAACTTAAAGACGTATGAGGTAATAGGATGGTATTTATGGGTTTACACCCTTGCGGGGAGATGCTTATGGTGATTAAATGAGTAGTTTCCCAATGTACATTGAAGTTTAAATCAATTTAAACGACAGTCACTTCAAACATTCTCCAGAAACCTCTTTTTCTTGTTGCTGTTGTTTATTTAAGCAGACATATCCTGGTAAATTTTCACTTTCTACTCAATATAATACTTATATAAATTGTTTTATACTAGAAATGTACATTTTTAAAGATTTTTATTTATTTATTTATTTGTCAGAGAGAGAGAGATCATGCATAAGCAGGCAGAGGCAGAGAAAGAAGCAGGCTCTCTGCTGAGCAAGGTGCCCAATGTCGGACTTGATCCCAGGACTCTGGGATCGGGACCTGAGCCAAAGACAACGGCTTAACAGACTGAGCAACCCAGGCATCCCAAGAAATGTACATTTTTAAACTCAGAGAAAAAGCTAATCTTCAAAACTTAATGTTCAAATACTTAGCTACAGAGAAACACTTAAATTCTCAAAAAGTTCTACTTAAAGCATTTTATGTACATATCATTAAGTTAAACTAAACATTCAGATTAAAATATTGTAGTAAACTCTCTGGGGAGGAAAAAAGTGTTGAAATTATTCCTCCTTCTGGGTCCATACTCAGATGCTGAGTCCCATGTCCCAAACTCTTTTCCCAAATCATCTCAGCCAGAGCTAGCAGACCCTCAGAGCAGAGCACCCTGCTGACATGCAGCTGATCTCAGCGACGTGAGAGAATTGTCATGGGACCCGAAGAGCTACCCCACTGTGTTGTGCTCAATTTTCTGATCCACATAATTTGAGCTAAATAATGTTGTTCTAAGCCACTTTATTTGGGCTAGTTTGCTATAAGGAAATAAATAACTTATATAAATATTAAACACAGACCTAAATACTTAATGGGATTTGTCCATAGAGGAACCAAACGTAAATTATGGAAAATAAAGAAGTGCTATTTATTAACTCACTTTTATTTCAACAAAAGCTATCCCCAGAGGAAAATATACCGTAAATTATTTAGTTTTATTGTTAAGTAATAGTAAAGATGAACATTTGCCTCAAATTATTGTGAACTATTACTGAATATGAGATGATTTAATGAAATTTGAAGGTGTCAGATAAAGAAACAATGTCATTATTGAGAAAACTAATAAAAGTAATAAAATACCAGGTTCATTGAGGAATAATGAAGACAAAAATGGAAACCAGACTTACACAGAATTTGAAATGAGGCAAGGGGTAAAATCAGGAATAAAGAACAATCTTTAAAGTGTAAAGTAATCGTACAAATATAAAAAATGAAAACATAAACTTCTCTAAAAATAATTTACTTAAAGGACAAAATTAATTTTTTATTCAAACTGGACCAGAAAGATTTTACAGCCAGCAAACCATTACACATATGTAGGCACACACACAATTTTTAAATTTTTAAATCCATTTTCTCTCAGCAAGAGAGAAATAGATCCAGAAAATAAGGTGTGATATGAAAAATAAAGCAACAGCCAAGAAGGGGAAAAAACAGCTAGAAAAAATTGGGTTGCTTGGGAGGCATTTTTGCTCAAATACAGTACTTCCCAAGGATCAACACAAGTCCAGAGGGTCAAGAAAAGACTACAGTTATTTTTGGCATAATGATAAAAGACTCAAATTATTCAGAAGACATGACAATCCTCAATGTGTATGGACCTAATAATAAAACCTCAAAATTTGCAAAGCAAAAAAGCAAGAGGAATAGACAAAACCACAATTATAGCTGGGGTGGAAATTGAAATATTCGTCTGTTCAAAATTAAAAGAACTAGAAAAGAATGAGAAAGAATACAGAAGACATAAAAAAAAAAAAAACAAAACCACAATCTCAATAGCTTGCTCTAGGTGGCATTTGTAAAAAAAAAAAAAAAAAAAAAAAAAATCTATACCCCAAAATTACAGAGTAAATATTTATTTTCAAATGTACAAAGAAATTGAATAAACAGCAAAATACACAAATAGAACCATGAAATAGTATTCTATAAATTTAAAATGAGCAAAATCATGCAAACAATTTTTCTCTCACCAAACCTTAATAAAATTTGGAATCAATAACAAAGGGATAATTTTGGGAAATTCAAATATTTAAAAATTAAACAACAGCCTGAAAAACCACTTCCAAAAGTATTCCATTAGGCTTTTCGTTTAACACAAGAAGCAAGATTCCATGCCCACAATTGGGCAATCCTTCCATATCCAAATGTGGACAGATAAATCTGCATGTGTGAAAGAGCAACCAGAAGAGGAACATTGCAGGAAACAAAATTATCTAAGGAGTCACACAAGTTGATATTTGCTAATGATTAACACATTTCTCTCAGAAATAGACTGGTCAATCCAGTTAAAAAATTAACTAATGATAGAAAAGATCTGAACAGGTTGAATCTATATACAGAATCCTACACTTACAATTTATAGTACAAACCCTTTCCTATACATCATGAATGAGTAGAAAGATCACATTTCACTAAGAAAGGCATGTTCTGCCACATATTAAAAAATAAATGCTTTATTCCAAACTAAAAATTATTTTCCCGAACACTAGAAAAAAGGAATATTTCAAAATTCAGCTTGTGAAGCAGGCATAACTTTGATACCAAAAAGATACAAGGTAGGAAATTTATAGACTAATCTCACACAAAGTATAAATGGAAAATTACTATGCAAAATAGTAACTAAACATATATTAGATATATATTGTATAAGGAAAGTTCATCATATATAATTGATTTTACTCCAGGGATATAGGTTTTGTCTGCAATTTGAGTAATTATAAGTTAAATTTACTATATCAGCTGATTAAAAGAAAAAGAGTGATCATTATAATGGAAGGATTAAAAAGTAGATTTCAAGATCTGTTTATTACACATATGTTCAGCAAACTGGAAATAGAGAAGAACCCTTTGCTCTTACAAAGGAAAATATCTGAAAACTGTAACAAACTTTAAAGAATGATTGATAATATTCCATTTAAAATAAAATATTAGGTATTATAATTATCCTTACCTGGCAGTGTATCTGAAAGCAAGGGTTTACACACACGAAAAAGTGAAATAAAATGCATGGAAATAAGGGGGGGGGGAAGCAATTGCTATTAACAAATGAAAAATAGCAATTGCTATTAACAAATGATTTTCTTGAAAGGAAGCCCCGGATAGAAATTATGAGAACAGGTAAGTGAGAGTAACAATATTGAAAGATACAAATTTTTTGTTATTTATTTACTTACTGACTTCCTTATTTTCTTACTGTCCATAATAAGTAATATAAGATATTTAGAACAAAGCTAAATTTATTTACATTTTAAGGTAAAAATAATAATAAGTCTTCTTGTTCTTAAAGGCAAAATTAAATAAACTTATGGTAAACTTCAAAGTAAACTGAATTAATGGAAAAATAAAAACAAGTGAATGCAAGTGTAGATAACAAAAAGAGACCTACATAAATTGAAAAACAAATTAAAAAATGGCAAGGCAGGTAAGTGGAATAAGATGGACTGACAGGTCACTAACTGGTTAGGGCACAGAGGTGACCAAATGAGAAAAAAATGGACTCTAATTCATAATTCACATCATTAATACTCACTGGTTTTAAGTACATTATAATAACAAAAAATAAAATACACTTAAGGAGTAACAATAATTATTTTATAGTTAATATTATATAATTGGTATATAATATGTAGTATAGAATGTTAAATATATGTTTATAATTAGAATGGTAATTAATCTTACTACATTCTAGTTATATAATAATAATAATAGATGTTATTCTTATCACTAAAGTTCATTGAATATTAACCGTGATAAGCAGTGATCTAAGGACTTTAATCCTCCAAAAAATGTGAATTTGGTATTTTATTTTATTTTTTTTCAGATTTTATTTATTTAACAGAGATCACAAGTAGGCAGATAGGCAGGCAAAGAAAAGGGGGAAAAGCAGACTCCCCTCTGAGCAGAGAGTCAGATGTGAGGCTCAATCCCAAGACCTTGAGATCATGACCTGAGCCAAAGGAAGAGGCTATAACCCACTGAGCCACCCTAGTGCCCCGAATTTGGTATTTTAAAGATCCCTATTAAATATAAGTGGAAACTGTAACAAAGAAAGGATAAGTAACTCATCAAAAATTACAAAACTAGTTAATTTAGCAAGACATTTTTCATCATCTGATATGACCTTGTGCTGTACTTTTGAAATATCAAAAGTAGAAATATACCTTGAATAAACTGCTGCACATGCATGAGATATTATATATTCAAGGGTTTTTTTTTTTTTTAAGAGTTTATTTATTTGACAGACAGAGATCACAAGTAGGCAGAGAATGAGAAGGAAGCAGGCCCCCTGCTGAGCAGAGAGCCCGATGCGGGGCTTGATCCCAGGACCTAAGCCGAAGGCAGAGGCTTTAACCAACTGAGCCACCCAGGCGCCCCTATATTCAAGGTTATTTCAATGGCAATGATTTTAAAACCAAACTATCCAAAAAATTTAAATACCACTACCCACCCCCAAAACATGTATTAAAAGGATCTACATTGATGAATCTCTTGCATATAATACTGAAACAAGAAAATTTATCAAGAATATATTAAAAATGTGACAACTTTATAAAGTTTATAAAGTTTAAAGACATACAAAGATATATATATATATATATATATATATATATATATATATATATATTTTACGTATCTTATATCTTTATATCTATCTACATCTATCTACCTATCATCTCTCCACCTAAAATAGAGCTTAGAATTATCAACCTCCAATAATATTTTTTAAGGAGATGAATTCATTAAGGAATGGTATGAATGGATCCTGAATTATTTTTAGGAGTGTTAGTTGAATGTCATCTTCTTGAAACTGTCAAATAATCATTCCTTAGAAAAAGAAAGATTGAAAAGCTTGTACCATTTGTGTTTTATACTTCATCTTAAAACAAAATATTACATATTTTACAGCTATAAAGGCTGCAGTAATCATCAGCAGTTCAATTTTTTATGATGAGTTACATAAGGAAATATGTCTCTTGTGGTTATTTCACATATAGGAAAACTAATTATCATAGAAAAATTAACAAATGCCTCTAAAAAGAGTGATATTGAATGCAATTTTTTAATGAGGGAAATATAACAGTTAGACAGAAATTATTACTGATACAATCCTTTTAATACCTCTAATCCAATTCCTGTCATCCTAAGGCAATCAGAAATGTATCCTCCAAACAATTTACTCTACCCCTGGGTAATGAACCTAAAACAGCATTTTTTAGGTGCCTGCATTTTTCCTTATTTGTTAACCAGTGAATTGAAAACTGTGCTGTTGGCAGATGTATCTCAGAGCCCCTGACCCCCATTTCAAACAGAGCATATCTACTTTTTTTTTATTATTAGATTGTTTGATATTGGTCTTTTCAGGAAGTGTGTTTTTTTGTTTGTTTCTTTTGTTTTTTTAACAAATGGGCCCATGAGTAATCACACAAGCAAAACACCGATTTGAAAATCAGTCCTACTCTGAAAGATTGTCTAACTATAGTAATCATATACCCATATATGAATATGAGAATCTTGGTACAAAGATAAGCAATTCGATCATCATGTAAGCTATGAAAGTAAACACAGGATATTAAAATGAGTGATCTGATCAAGTGTGCGTATGTAGTAGCACAGTGGGTGTGCTGAAGGAGATGTGCTAGACTTAGGAATGACTGTGTGTTTAGCAAATAAAAGATGAGTTGATTAACCAGAAAAAAACAAAGGAACATAGAAAGTATGAACAACATATTTAGGAAATAGGAATAAAAAGCCTTCGTCATTGGTTGAATGTAATATTTCAAGATAAGAGAAGATTTAGCAAGAATCATGTGTTTCTAATTCAGGAAAGAAGTAAATGAAAATGTCATGCCTTAAGTTCTAATTTTGAAAGGTCTTGGGTGAAACAGTTTGAGTTGAGTTTGGATATTATTAAACTTAAGGCTTCTGTGAAATTTTATGTAATAAGTAAAAGAATATTTGATAGTGGAATTCAGGAATAAGATTTTGGCAGAAGTTGCAGGTTTCATAGTCAAGACTTTAAAAAAGACAACTAAGATTATGTAGCTATATGTAGTGTCAGAATTATATTTTGAGAAAGGGACTGAGTGAGTAAATTTAGTAAAAACAAATAAACATGAATATTTTATTTAAGTATTAGGTAAATGACACCAATGTACACAGGCTTTATGAAGAAATGGACAGTCAAAACACCATTTTATTTTCACTAAAACAATAGTAAAGTTCAAATAAGATAAGCAATAACTGTCTTATTCAAAAAGAGGCAAACTATGGCCCATGGGCCATAGTTATTTATTATATTTATTTTTGTAAATAAAATTTTATTGTAATACATACACATTTTCTTGTTTCTGTATGGTCCATGGCTGCTTTTGAGGTATAGCAGCACAACTGAATAGACGTGACAAAACTACACGGCACATGAACTTAATACATCTTATATCTGGCCCTTTAAGAAGTTTGCCAAGCACTGGTGTCTTAAATTCTGCAATTTGAAGATTTGAAGATAATTGCTATTTCAATTAAATGAAAAGAACATAGTTGAGACTGCAGTATAGCTATCCATTTTAGCTTTTTATAACTCTTATTCTAAATAACAGTAAAAATATTACTGGCAAATATCCTATTAAATTCTAATGGTTAATATTTTTACTCATGATAAATTAAAATGTTCAAGATTTTTACATACGTTCAAATAATCTCTATTTTTCACGCAGTAAAAAGTGAAACAATGACGAATAGTTTTTAATTTAAACAATAAAGAGTGAAACATGCCAAAGATGGATTAAAGGAAGGAATTTCAGCCTTGCTTACACAATCAAGAAATTTAAGAGAAAAAAAAATATATATATGCATTAGTCAGGAAACACTTTTTTAGTATGAGTGAAAAATATATTTCTTGGATTGAAAAAGAAAATACATCATGATTTTCCATTTACATAAAATTTTTTCATAGTTTCAAGTTTTTATTGAAATTCCAGTTAGTTAAAATATAGTGTAATACAGCGTAATACTCGTTTCAGGAGTAGAATTTAGTGATTCATCACTTACATATAACACCCAGTGTTCATTACAAGTGCCCTCCTTAACACCAATCACTCATTTAGTCCACCCCCCTCACTTCTCCACCAACCCTCAGTTTGTTCTCTATAGTTAAGAATCTGTTTTATGATTTGCCTATCTCTTTTCTGTCCTGTTTCTCAAATTCCACATATGAGTGAAATCATAGGGTTATTCCCCCCATCCCCGGTTGACTTATTTTGCTTTAGCACAATACACTCTGGCTCCATTCACCATTACAAAAGGCAAGATCTCATTATTTTTGATAGCTGAGTAATATCCTATTGTGTGTGTGTATGGGGGTGTGTGCGTTTGTGTGTGTGTGTGTATGTGTATACACATACCACTCTACATCCATTCATCCAGTCAATGGACATCTGGGCTCCTTCCATCATTTGGCTGTTGTTGATGCTGCTGTTTTAAGCATAGGGGTACACGTATCTTTTTTGTAACCTTTGGGTAAATACCTAGTAGTGTAATCGCTGGGTTGTAGGGTAGTTCTACTTTTAACTTTTGAGGAACCTTACTGTTTTCCAGTGTGGCTGTGCCAGTTTGCATTCCTACCAACACCGTAAGAAGGTTCCCCTTTCTCCATATCCTTGCTAACATTTGTTGCTTCCTATGTTGTTAATTTTAGCCATGCTGATAGTTGTGAGGTGATCTCTCATTGTAGTTTTGATTTGTATTTCCCTAAGAATGTGTTATGTTGAGCATTTTTTCATGTGTCTGTTAGCCATCTGTATGTCTTCTTTGGAAAAATGTCTATTACCAAACTCAACATAGAGAAATAATAATTCTTTTTTTCCAAAAAGATAAAATGACTTTACTTCAGTGCTCTTCAGATTATTTTAATATCTTACAAAAAATTGAGGGCATATAATATAGTATAATGGAGCCACATTATCAGACTTTAAAGTAAAAGTTCTAATGGGATTCTCTCAGATGTGACAGGCACCTCTTACATGATTTATGTAAAATATGAACTATTATTACTATAAAAACAGATCAGTGTAGTATTATATTAATAACATATTCTAAAAGCTTTCATTGACTGCATGTGACTCTAAAATGTTCAGTGTGTACACTTCACAAGGGACTTTAATCTCATCTCTTACTGAATATCATGATAGATGAGAAAATGGAGATGCTCTCTGACAATGCAACTACCCAGCCTATCTTAAACTTCAATACCATAGCCTGTTCATATTTCCAATATGCTGCTTTCTTCTGTGAGCTAAAACAATGGTTTAACTCCTGGGACTCCAGGTAAGTATTTTGTTAGTATAGGCACAGGGACCAGATTTGATATATGTTCTAAGCAGAAGTCCCACCTAACTGTTCATTACATAAATAATTTTGATACTGTCATTAAAATTTGACTTTGTTTCTTATAAATCTAAAAGAGTTGAAAATTACAAGCATTTAACATAAAAGTTGTGCATATTAAATGGAATTCTGTAAAAATATTTTTTTTGTGTTAAGCTCTCTGAGTGTCATAAGAAGCTAAATGTGGCTGACCTACTGTTGTAAGAATTACTAATATATTAGCAGCAATAGCAATGGAAAAAGTAGACCAGTTATCAGAAGAATGAAAACCGTGTAGGAATAGTTGTATTGTTATTATTTATTTCAAAGATAAGTTTTGGGGTTCTCTAATGGGATACATCTATAATTAATGTAAACTTTCATGAATGTACAAAATAGGAACACCCTAAACAATTATATTTTATTTCAAAATGTCACCAATTCCTTAGCATTTAAATAAAGAGGTAGAATATTTATTTGACCCCAATGTTCACAAATGGTCTTATCATTTAAATTGTTCAGGAAGGTCATTAAATTCATTAGCTGCACTTGAGATCTTTAAAAAATAAGTTGGTTTATTAAAAACTAAAACCATTTAGAACTTCCTTTTTGAAACAAATAAGTTCAGAATAGTCAGTATGGTGATTTAAAGGGAGATTTATGAGAAAAATAAAATTGAAGTTTAAAAGTGCTTTCTATATTCCCCACAGTGAATATTGTCCAGATTTATTTTCACACTATTGTTGTGATAAAATAATCCATAAGAATAATGTATTATTGTGGATTTCAAACAGTTTAAAGATAGAGTTAGTGCTATTAAATTTTCTGACTCCTTACCTGATTTAAAAATATATATATATATACCCACTAGGATGTCAGAATCTGGATTTATGTATGTATTATTTTTTGTGGGTCTTCAGAGACCCACTTATATTGCTCGGTGGCTCATAAATTTTTAGGCAATTGAGTTCCTTCACCAAAAACCTACATATATTAATCTTCTCAAAGAAGACAGAACCTGATAAAATTATCCATTTTGTGTCTTTCTCACTCTTTTCATGAAGATGCTGCACCTTAAAAAAATCCATTTTTATTAAAATAATGGGAAAAATTGAATTATGAATACCTAGCAATTACAAAGAGTATTTAAAATATTTCATAAGCATTTATTTATGAATGTTATTTTTCCTAATTATTTTCAAGGACCACTATTTAAAAAGAGTATTTGGATTAAATTCCGTAACTTTCTTGCCAGTTAAAAAATCTGCAGTAAAATGTACATCCTTTCTATGCTCTGAGTTTCCAGACTTAGTTATACAACCAAGAAGTTAAATAAAATAAAGAATAATGGGGTGGATTTACCAAATCCTTTTATGATTAATATTTCGCAAAAATAGAGCTGTTAATTCTGAGAAAATTTGACATCGTCTCTCCTGGCTTTACAATCAAATACCAGCTATCAGTTGAAATTTTAAAAGTTTAGATATTCCATTTAATAAGTAGAAAAATGTAGTATCTCACAGGAATTTAGCTCTAAGATGTTTGAAAAGTCTAAATTCTTCCTAGAATACTAAAATCATAGATATTGAATTTCTAGCAGATACATATCAAAGAGAATTTGTTGCTGTGCTTTACTGTTTTTAGAGGCATCAACCTTAATCTTGGTATCCATGTCCAAAGGAATAAAAGGAAATATCTCATGGCTATTAGGCATGGTTCTCTGGTTTTGTAAGTAAAGTAGATAAAGCTAGAGCTCTGTCTATCCATCACAATGCCAGTGAACTCTTCCACCCTAGGAATTAAGCTAGCTGCCTCTTATTAGTAAGAAGCTTCTTACTTCAATTTGGAATTGGAAGTCAGGAGATTCATTCAAAACAGGAATATTGGTTACACTGAACTCAAAAGAGAATGACCTCTATAAATTATAGAGCACATATGTGCGCACACATACACACAACAGGAAAGCTGAGGTAATTTCATTACTACTTATTTTTTAGACTTTTAAGGACATCATTTTAATAGAGGTCAAATAGTTATATATTTGTCAACCATAAACCATCATCCTCTGATACATGTTTATTAAAATAATATAAATAATTAGGAAATTTTTAGCTACTTAAACTTTCAAATTTTAAACTTTAAACTTTCAAATTTCAAATTGGATATGTCAAATAATAAAAATAATACTTGCACACAAAGAAGGAAAGAGCACATAGGTATTTATAGTTATTGGCCACAAATTGAGTATTTTGAAGCAATTTTCTTCACAGGGAAATTATTTGCTATGTAAAAACAGAATGCAATGAAGAACTTGATATTGAGATAGGAATTCTTTTTTTTTTTTTTTTTAAATATTTTATTTATTTATTTGACAGAGAGAAATCACAAGTAGATGGAGAGGCAGGCAGAGAGAGAGAGAGGGAAGCAGGCTCTCCGCTGAGCAGG